>NC_083651.1:361153-533653 GCF_963576545.1 Limanda limanda
CTGATTCTCCGTAAATTCTCCTTTAACGCTCGCTCGTGTTCCAGGTCGACTCCTCCTCCTTCTCCTGGACGCGTCTGAAGGTTCGTTTTGAGAAGCTGCTGCAGACGCAGGTCCCTGAACGCAGCGCTGGTCCCTGAACGCAGCGCAGGACCCTGAACGCAGCGCAGGACCCTGAACGCAGCGCAGGACCCTGAACGCAGCGCAGGACCCTGAACGCAGCGCTGGTCCCTGAACGCAGCGCAGGACCCTGAACGCAGCGCAGGTCCCTGAACGCAGCGCAGGACCCTGAACGCAGCGCAGGTCCCTGAACGCAGCGTAGGTCCCTGAACGCAGCGCAGGACCCTGAACGCAGCGCAGGTCCCTGAACGCAGCGCAGGACCCTGAACGCAGCGCTGGTCCCTGAACGCAGCGCTGGTCCCTGAACGCAGCGCAGGACCCTGAACGCAGCGCAGGTCCCTGAACGCAGCGCAGGTCCCTGAACGCAGCGTAGGTCCCTGAACGCAGCGCAGGTCCCTGAACGCAGCGCAGGTCCCTGAACGCAGCGCAGGACCCTGAACGCAGCGCTGGTCCCTGAACGCAGCGCAGGACCCTGAACGCAGCGCTGGTCCCTGAACGCAGCGCAGGTCCCTGAACGCAGCGCAGGTCCCTGAACGCAGCGCAGGTCCCTGAACGCAGCGCAGGCCAGTCTAAGGCTGAAGTCCATTAGCTGTAGTGGTTCTGAGGTCTGGATGGTCCCGCCTCACTTGATGCCGAGTCTGGAACTGTAAACGTTTCCGTCTTCTGGAGAGACGGAGACGTGGGGGGGGTGTTAACTGGCAGCCCCGCCTCCTGAATCCAGGTGTTACCAGGTGTGAACCTGAGAGTGACATCACACACCTGCACCACATCATCACTATGACGACACATCACAACCTCATGATGTGATCTGCTGAGCAGAAACAAAATATAGAATAAGAAAAGTGTTTTAATGAAGAACTGAAAAGCAAACTGAATTATTGTAACTTGTTTTTTAATAAAAAATGTTGAGTGAATTAAGTTTGTGTAACAGTTTCATCATTTTGATTAACAAAGCAGTTTTAACTGTGAATGACCGAGAAAAAATATATTATGATAAAAGGGGGGGGGGGGGGGGTTAGCTCACAAGCCTATAAAGTGGGAACCCCTGATTTAAGGGAATATATTTACAAATATTAATAATGAATGTAGAATATTCCCAGGTTATTAATCGGTTCAGTCAAACCCTGTTTGAATTGAAGGGTGAAATGTGTTAGTACAGTGTTTTTAAATCACACTAATATTCCATCAGAGAAGAAGAGAATCGTATGAAAGTTGAAGAAAAGCACTTTGGTTTGAGGCTTTTCTCCAAACTGGATTATCAACAACGAGCAGAATCATTAATTTCACGCTTCAGAGAGAAGCTGGTTTGAGACTCAATTCCCAAACTGACGAATCAGAGATGAGATCGATGAACTCTTGTTGCTTCTTATTATTTTAATCTGTGAAATACCTCTTGCATATGGGAGTTGAGCTGTGACACTTGAATACTTGAGGCTTGAGAAGAGTCCATGTTTCCTTCTGGGCTCCAGGTCTTCAGCTTGGTGAGAACCCCAGGATGTGACGTGTGTTGGTGCAGCTGCAGATTGAGTTCATTGAGGTTCAGGAACATGTCAGAAGTGGAACTTGGTCCCGTGAGCATTAAAGGTTTCTCTCTGTTTCTGTTGAACTGTTGCGTTTCTTTAGCTTTGTGCTATGCAAACATATCAACCCTGAGAAATGAATAGTGCTAATGTTAGCTGTTGAGTGTGAATCCTCTCTCTCATGAATGAGCTGTCACACGTTTAGCTGGGGCTGCTCGTGACCTTTGACCCGGACGACTTCACATGGGAAACAACACTCTGCAACAGGAAGTGTCCTGATGTAGTGTCAGTAGCTTAGGAGCTAAACAAGGCTGTTAGCGTATCATCTGATTGACTGGTAGCTTAGCATCATATGTTAACTGCTTTGTGTTGTGTTGATGAATGTGTGTGTGTGGGGGGGGGGGGCTTTGTCACACCTGCCCTCAGCCTTTGATAAATGACTCAACAGAAACACGTTTAAATGTGTTGAATAAATGTCTGATGTACAAATGTAATTTATCCAGTTTAGCAGAGAAGAGAAGCCCCCCCCCCGGTTCTTCAGAAGGAACGGAATGAAGCAGGGCGGAGCTCCAAGTGGTCCGAGGTGACCGGGGCCTCATGGGGCACTAGCAGTGTGTGTGTTAGTGTGTGTGTCTTTATGTGTGTGTGTTTGTTTGTTTGTTAATGTGTGTGTGTGTGTCTTTGTGTGTGTGTGAGATAATCTGTGACCATCTGAAGTTTTTTCAGGGGAGTGAGTGACGATGATTTCTCATCAGCTGTCGACACTTCATCTCAGAGTGCGACTCTCAATCTTCGAGCAGATTAAACGAGGAATTACAAGATAATCTGAAATAATCCAGAGAGCACGAACACTGGAGAGCAGAGTTATTCTGAGGTCTGACAACACTGTCAATCAACACCAGGATTACACTTCAAATTAGCAGGAAAAGTTGCTGTTAATTTGTGGAGCGGCTTCACGCAGATGATTCATCTGAGTCAACGGATATTTCACACATTCATGTTTCATCTCAGGAGAAAAGCTTGATGGTTTCAGGAGGTTCAGTCGGACAGGAACTGACATCCATGTACAAAATAAAAGACTAAAAACAAGCTCTTTTTAGTGTACGGAGGCTGAGAGTCAAACAAAGAGTTTTATCTTTCCTGTTCTTTCAGAATAAAAGCTCCTCTGGAAGTGATGTGCCACTGAAGGATCTCCTGCTCTCACCTTGACCCGTCTGGACTTCATCCTCAGGAGAAGGTCCACAGAACCCACCGGGTTCAGGTCGACCTCCGTCAGGAACAAGAGTTTTGACCAAAACGGCAGAAAACATCATTTAGGAGAAAAATAATGAACTTGTGAAGAAACAACCTTTAATTAGGCTTTTACTTTGAAGGATCTTTTCAGAACCTTTAGTCCACTTTCAGTCTAGTTTGTGAAACTGGGGGGGGTGGGGTGTCAGTGCTTTCTTCTTCTTCTTCTCCGTATTTGTTGTTTTTAAATCTTCAGGGCGATTGAAGACGTCTCCTCGGACTCTGAGTATCTTCATCACATTTTCCCATTTCACAGATTAATAAAGAAAGGACAGTTTGACTTTTCTTTCTTTGACTCTTGAACCGATGTAGTGAACACGCGGGACGACGTCCTGAGGCCTCGTCAGCGGCGGCTTCCTGGTGGAAGTGTTGAGGTTTCATGTGTGAGCCGAGGATGAGAGTATTTACTCAGCTGCTCGTCTTCCTCTCTCTTCCTCTCGTCTCCTCGGTCTCTTCCTCCTCTGTTCCACTCGTTTCTCTGGTATCAGTGACTTTCACCTTCCAGCCGCGGCTCCGATGATTCCTGACACCTGAGAGACGCCACGTCGGCGTCGGCACTCAGGGAAAGAGAGGCAACACAAACAGAAAGAGGAGCCGCTGGAGGTCGTTCAGGTCAAACTGTTCCCTCGCCCCCCCCCTCAGGTTCCGAGCTGACGCCTGGGAAACATGTCGCAGGAGATGAAGTCATCGGGCGTCGGGTCTGTTCACAAACATCAGGACACGGATCACCGTGGAGCAGCAGGGTTACTCCTGTAACCGACACCTGGCCTGGAAACCAGGGTTAGGGTTAATCATTAACCAGTAACCAGTAACCAGTAACCAGTAACCATTAACCAGTGACCATTAACCATTAACCAGTAACCAGTAACCAGTAACATTTAACCAGTAACCATTAACCAGTAACCATTAACCAGTAACCAGTAACCAGTAACCAGTAACCAGTAACCATTAACCACTAACCAGTAACCACTAACCATTAACCAGTGACCATTAACCAGTAACCAGTAACCAGTAACCAGTAACCAGTAACCAGTAACCAGTAACCATTAACCAGTAACCATTAACTAGTAACCAGTAACCATTAACCAGTGACCATTAATCATTAACCAGTGACCATTAACCATTAACCAGTAACCAGTAACCATTAGCCATTAACCAGTAACCATTAACCAGTAACCAGTAACCATTAACCAGTAACCACTAACCAGTAACCAGTAACCTGTAACCTGTAACCTGTAACCAGTGACCATTAACCAGTAACCAGTAACCATTAACCACTAACCAGTAACCATTAACCATTAACCACTAACCAGTAACCATTAACCAGTGACCATTAACCAGTAACCAGTAACCATTAACCAGTAACCAGTAACCAGTAACCAGTTACCATTAACCAGTAACCTGTAACCTGTAACCAGTGACCATTAACCACTAACCATTAACCAGTAACCAGTAACATTTAACCATTAACCAGTAACCATTAACCAGTAACCAGTAACCATTAACCATTAACCATTAACCAGTATCCATTAACCATTAACCATTAACCATTAACCATTAACCAGTAACCAGTAACCAGTAACATTTAACCAGTAACCATTAACCAGTAACCAGTAACATTTAACCATTAACCATTAACCAGTAACCAGTAACATTTAACCAGTAACCATTAACCAGTAACCAGTAACCAGTAACCATTAACCACTAACCAGTAACCATTAACCAGTAACCTGTTACCTGTAACCTGTAACCTGTAACCAGTGACCATTAACCAGTAACCATTAACCAGTAACCATTAACCATTAACCAGTAACCTGTAACCTGTAACCTGTAACCTGTAACCAGTGACCATTAACCAGTAACCATTAACCTGTAACCAGTGACCATTAACCATTAACCAGTAACCATTAACCAGTAACCAGTAACCAGTAACCAGTAACCATTAACATTTAACCAGTAACCAGTAACTAGTAACCAGTAACCATTAACCATTAACCAGTAACCATTAACCATTAACCAGTGACCAGTAACCATTAACCAGTAACCAGTAACCAGTAACCATTAACCTGTAACCAGTAACCATTAACCAGTAACATTTAACCAGTAACCATTAACCAGTAACCAGTAACCAGTAACCATTTACCAATAACCAGTAACCAGTAACCATTAACCAGTAACCAGTAACCAGTAACCATTAACCAGTAACCATTAACCAGTAACCAGTAACCAGTAACCATTAACCATTAACCAGTAACCATTAACCTGTAACCAGTGACCATTAACCATTAACCAGTAACCATTAACCATTAACCATTAACCAGTAACCATTAACATTTAACCAGTAACCATTAACCAGTAACCAGTAACCAGTAACCATTAACCATTAACCAGTAACCAGTAACCAGTAACCATTAACCAGTAACCATTAACCAGTAACCATTAACCATTAACCATTAACCATTAACCAGTAACCATTAACCAGTAACCAGTAACCAGTAACCATTAACCAGTAACCATTAACCAGTAACCATTAACCATTAACCATTAACCAGTAACCAGTAACCAGTAACCAGTAACCAGTAACCAGTAACCAGTAACCAGCTAGTTTAAAACAAATAACACAAACATTTATATATTGTCTATAAACAAACCTGATCCTGAACAGACCTGATCCTGAACAGACCTGATCCTGAACAGACCCGATCCTGAACAGACCCTATCCTGAAAAGACCTGATCCTGAACAGACTGGATCCTGAACAGACCTGATCCTGAACAGACCTGATCCTGAACAAACCTGATCCTGAACAGACCTGATCCTGAACAGACCTGATCCTGAACAGACCTGATCCTGAACAGACTGGATCCTGAACAGACCTGATCCTGAACAGACCCGATCCTGAACAGACTGGATCCATAACACACCTGATCCTGAACAGACCTGATCCAAAACACACCTGATCCTGAACAGACCCCATCCTGAACATACCGATCCTGAACAGACCCTATCTTGAACAGACCTGATCCTGAACAGACCTGATTCTGAACAAACCTGATCCTGAACCAAACCTGATCCTGAACAGACTGGATCCTGAACAAACCTGATCCTGAACCAAAACTGATCCTGAACATTCCCGATCCTGAACAGACTGGATCCAAAACACACCTGATCCTGAACAGACCTGATCCAAAACACAACTGATCCAAAACACAACTGATCCTGAACAGACCTGGTCCAAAACACACCTGATCCTGAACCGACCTGATCCAAAACACACCTGATCCTGAACAGACCCAATCCTGAACAGACCCGATCCTGAACAGACCCGATCCTGACCAGACCTGATCCTGAAAAGACCCGATCCTGAACAGACCTGATCCTGAACAGACCTGATCCTGAACAGAGCTGATCCTGAACAGACTCGATCCTGAACAGACCCGATCCTGAACAGACTCGATTCTGAACAGACCTCATCCTGAACAGACCCGATCCTGAACAGACCTCATCCTGAACAGACCCGATCCTGAACAGACCCGATCCTGAACAGACCCGATCCTGAACAGACTGGATCCTGAACAGACCCGATCCTGAACAGACCTCATCCTGAACAGACCCGATCCTGAACAGACCTCATCCTGAACAGACCCGATCCTGAACAGACCCGATCCTAAACAGACCCGATCCTGAACAGACCCGATCCTGAACAGACCTGATCCTGAAGCATCCTGTGTGAACTGTCCTGATCCTGAAGCATCCTGTGTGAACTGTCCTGATCCTTAACAGACCTGATCCTGAACTGTCCTGATCCTTAACAGACCTGATCCTGAACAGACCCGATCCTGAACAGACCCGATCCTGAACAGACCCGATCCTGAACAGACCTGATCCTGAACAGAGCTGATCCTGAAGCATCCTGTGTGAACTGTCCTGATCCTGAATGTAATCGTCCAAAGCCGCTGACCTGAGAACTTTGATCAAATCCGTCTTAAGCGATCGGTGGCTGATTACTTCCTGACGATTACAGCTGTGAATCTGGAGTTGTGGACAAAAACACTGAGACAAAAAGATAAAAGTGTCCTGATGTCTTTTATTTATTTGAATTTCAGAAACTATAAGAGACTAATTGACTTTTATCAGGAGAAAATCAGAAAGCTCTTTGAGTCTGAATCTTTTCATCATTTCTCTCCTGCTGCTCATCAGGACGTTGGAGACAAATAGAATCAGAACTGAAATGTCTTGATTCAGAGGTCAGTTTTACTTTGTAATCTGAGATGAAGTGAGAGAGGCCTCTTCCTCCTCCTTCATCATCATCATCCTCATCATCATCCTCATCATCAGCAGCAGCAGCATGCCCTTACCTTTATCCGATGAAATCCTCCGACAGGAAGTTAATCTCCTGGTCGAGCGTCAGCAGAGAAAAGGTATTTTGTGCTTCACTCGTGAAAGCTGCTTAAAAACCAAAGTGAGTTTAATTTGTTCAGATTTAGTCTCAGATTAACTCAGATTATAATTTCTCATGAACGCAGACTTTTATTCTGAAGGAGCCAACCTGTCCACAAACTGACTGAAGTTCAGACCTGATGAAAAGTGTCTGAGTCGTCGGCTCCTGGTGGATCCAGATGTTTCTTCAGTTCCAACTGGTTCTGGATCCTCGGGTCTCGTTCATAATGCGTCAAACTGTGATTATTGATCCAATTCATCATTTACATTAAAACCAACAGCTTAGTTTTGCACGAGCAACATTTCTGTTCAGCACAAACCTTTTAAAAAATATATAAAACTTACAGCAAATTACATTTCAGATTCCATTAAACAGCGAAGTTTCAGAGCTGAGTCATTGAGAGTTCATAACGATATCTTCTTCTGTGTATCCTCCAGGAGGAGTGAGTGTAGAAGGGCTGTTCCATCAGGTGAACGGCTGTTCCATCAGGTGACAGGGCTGTTCCATCAGGTGCACAGGGCTGTTCCATCAGGTGAACGGCTGTTCCATCAGGAGACAGGGCTGTTCCATCAGGTGAACGGCTGTTCCATCAGGTGCGGGTGCACAGGGCTGTTCCATCAGGTGAACAGGGCTGTTCCATCAGGTGCACAGGGCTGTTCCATCAGGTGCACAGGGCTGTTCAATCAGGTGAACAGGGCTGTTCCATCAGGTGCGGGTGCACAGGGCTGTTCCATCAGGTGCACAGGGCTGTTCCATCAGGTGCACAGGGCTGTTCCATCAGGTGCACAGGGCTGTTCCATCAGGTGCACAGGGCTGTTCCATCAGGTGAACAGGGCTGTTCCATCAGGTGCACGGGGCTGTTCCATCAGGGATCCACTGATGTGAGGGAACCGGTCTGATGCTGTAAATTAATAAATACTGACGTGACTCTGGAGTGTGAAGCTTCTCATGTCCTCAGGTGATGGACGTGTCTCTGTCCTGGTCCTGTTGGATCTCAGTGAAGCTTCTCATGTCCTCAGGTGATGGACGTGTCTCTGTCCTGGTCCTGTTGGATCTCAGTGAAGCTTCTCATGTCCTCAGGTGTTGGACGTGTCTCTGTCCTGGTCCTGTTGGATCTCAGTGAAGCTTCTCGTGTCCTCAGCTGATGGACGTGTCTCTGTCCTGGTCCTGTTGGATCTTAGTGAAGCTTCTCATGTCCTCAGGTGATGGACGTGTCTCTGTCCTGGTCCTGTTGGATCTCAGTGAAGCTTCTCGTGTCCTCAGATGATGGACGTGTCTCTGTCCTGGTCCTGTTGGATCTCAGTGCAGCTTCTCGTGTCCTCAGGTGATGGACGTGTCTCTGTCCTGGTCCTGTTGGATCTCAGTGCAGCTTCTCATGTCCTCAGGTGTTGGACGTGTCTCTGTCCTGGTCCTGTTGGATCTCAGTGCAGCTTCTCATGTCCTCAGGTGTTGGACACGTCTCTGTCCTGGTCCTGTCTCCAGTTGGTCCAAGAAGCTGCAGCACGAGAGCTGAGAGGAACCAGGAGAGATCTTCTCACTGCTCCTCACAAGCCTGATGAAACATCTCTGCTTCACATGTTTAAATCAGTAAAAATAAGAATCTTTATAAAGACAATAACTTCATTTCTATAATTTTCTTCTTCCCAGTCTGAACTTTGCAGTGACTCCGACCTTTGTCTCCACCGAGGTCACGTGGAGACAGTGTGTTGTTGTGTGTGTTGTTGTGTGTGTTGTTGTGTGTGTTGTTGTGTGTGTTGTTGTGTGTGTTGTTGTGTGTGTTGTGTTAAAGTCATGTGTGAAGAAAGTTGTTGATTAAATCTGAGACTTTAATCTTGTGTCACTTCCTGAAAGATGAAAGAGGATAAAAAGATCAAAGAGTGAAGCTGCTGTTGTTCTGTTCTCATTTTATATGATAACATATAGAATCATATCCCCCCCCACCCCCCCCCCCCCCCAGCTGCAGACAGATGCATCCTGGGAGATGATCTGGAACCATGTGATCAGATCTCAGAGAGTCCTTCTGGTTCCTCAGATCTGTTTGGATCTGAACTGAGATCAGGTCACATGTTGATAGCGTGTGGGGGCGGAGTCTATCCAGGGTTCTGGAGGGGGGGTTGAAACACCAGAGGGGGGGGGGTTGGACCTGGAGACAGAGGATCTCAGATCAGGTGAAGTCTTGAACTCTCTCTGCTCTTCAGATGAACACCTCTGGAACACCTCTGGTTCCTCAGCTCCTCAGCAGCCAATCAGAGGCCAGCGCCCCCCCCACAGGGGAAGCCATTTATGAAACTCGCTTTGAGCAAATGAAGCATTAAAGGTTAAATTTAAGCACGTTTATGATCCTCAGAAGAAGAAGGTGACGCTCTGTAACGTCCCGGAGCCTGAAGGAGAGTCTTTCATGTTGACTCCCCCCCCACCCCCCCCCCTTAATGTGGAGTCCACGGGACAAACGCACTTCAAAGCAGAGGACGTTCCTGACGCGTGGATTAGGGGGGGGAAGTGGGGGGGGGGCAGGTGGCCCCCAGCTCCTCCTCCTCCTCCGGGCACCGCTGTCGTTTCCCAGAATGCAAATTAAATCCATGCGACACGCACCCCCCCCCCCCCCTGCGCTCCTTACTCTTATCATCAACACTGGGAGAGAGAGAGAGAGAGAGAGAGAGAGAGACAGAGAGAGAGAGAGAGAGAGAGAGAGAGAGAGAGAGGTGGAGGAGGAGGAGGAGGAGGAGGAGGAGGAAGAGGAGGAGGAGGAGGAGGAGGAGGAAGAGGAGGAAGAGGAGGAGGAAGAGGAGGACAGACATGTGGAGTTCATCACCTCTCTGTCCTCCACACAGAACATCACTGAGAATTGACACATGTGTGTGTCTGTGTGTGTGTGTGTGTGTGTGTGTGTGTGTGTGTGTGTGTGTCTGTGTGTGTCTGTGTGTGTCTGTGTGTGTGTGTCTGTGTGTGTGTGTCTGTGTGTGTGTGCCTGTGTGTGTGTGTGTGTCTGTGTGTGTGTGTGTGTCTGTGTGTGTGTCTGTGTGTGTGTGTGTGTGCCTGTGTGTGTGTGTGTGTCTGTGTGTGTGTGTGTGTCTGTGTGTGTGTCTGTGTGTGTGTGTGTGCCTGTGTGTGTGTGTGTGTGTCTGTGTGTGTCTGTGTGTGTGTGTGTGTGTGTCTGTGTGTGTGTGTGTGTGTGTGTGTGTGTGTGTGTGTGTGTGTTTGTCAGATTCTTGTATCTTTGTATGAACCAAGTCAATTTCCTGTATGTGAAAATATACTTGGCTAATAAAATAATTCAGATTGTGACATGTCCTCAATTCCTGCGTGGGCTTGTGTGTGTGTGTGTGTGTGTGTGTTTGTTCCTGTTTCCACGGTGCAGCTGCGCCCCCTGCTGGACGCTCGGAGACACTACAGTTACACACTTACTGTGTTACGTGGTTTTTCTGATCATCCTGGTGAACTCTACTAAGTCTTATTGAAGTGAGGGATCTATTCCATGAGTCTGGATTGCATCACTTCTACTTTCAAGCTGTGAACAAAAGACATGAAATCATCACCATGACAACGAAGACTGTTTGGATTTATCCTGACATCTCTATAACTTCTGTTTCTCAAACTTCAGTTTAATTTTGAGTTTCTTGTTCTTTGATACTGAGGAGAAGAGGCCTTTTATAAATGGAACTGACAAACGTGTTAAAGTAGCTGATGACGTTTCTGTTCATACAAATATAAACCTGATCAGCTCTGAATGTCCCTGATCTGGTTCATCAGGTCCGAGACTTCATCCGGCTCATTCACAGTAAATGTGTCTATGATATATTTGATATTCTACAGCTTCATATCCACAGTCTGACTCCAACTAGTTTTTCAACTTGTTGCTTAAGTTGCCAAAGACACAGAATTCACTGAGACGAGAATGTTTCGTATAAAACTTGATTTAATTTTATTTTTTATTTGCCTTTATTTAACCAGGTCGGTCCCGTTGAGATACAATGACTTATTTTCCAAGGGAAGCCAAGACAGCAGCATACAAACACTTTCAACAGTCACAAGACACACAGAAATACAGAAATCACATAACACAGATAAAATACATTTAAAAAAAAAAGATAAGGCAACAGGACTAAAGCTCCGGATTCACACCAACACAAGAACAAGTTTTGATTAAATCTGGTTCAAATAGAACACGATCGGCGGAGATGCATCTCAATATCCTTCAATTTCCATCTTCCCACAAACACAACTCCAGATTTTAAATCATGAATCACTTCAACACGTTGTGAGTCTGCAGGATCGTTGTGTTTCACTGAGACATGAAGGACGAGTGACTCAAACCTGTGGAGTTCACTTTAGGACTTTTACAACTTCACAACTTTAAACTTTTGTACCATTATAGATTTATAGTCGTGGTCTTTATAACACGACAGGTTCAATATTCTTTCAGTTATTGTTATTGTTGTGATTCAGCAGCTCCAGTAAACGTTTGATCTGTTGAGTTTCGTAGTTTTCACTTGATTGGGTGATGGATGATTGACAGCTGGGTGTAGTTGTGTAAACAGTGATATTGGTGTGTTGTAACGACGGGGGGGGTGGGGGGGGTGGGGGGGAGTTTGAGTGACAGGAACAGCCTCGGCCTCCTTTTGGTCTCAGAAGGTTTTTAACGACACACATGCGTTTTTCCTTCAGAACAAATCGATGCTGGTTTCTAACAAACACACAAACGTGACGAGTGAAGAGCTGCACACAAACTTTCATATGAATCACACAACGCTGGCCGGGGACTGACAGGCTGGAGGTTGCATACATGGCTGCCATGTCCCGTCATGCCCCCGGGGGGGTCGTGACCGGCCAATAGGGAGCTCCGGCTGGGCGTGATGCAGGTGGACCCCCTGCTATAAGAAGCCGGACCACCGGCTGGGCCCTTCTGAGCATTCCCAACCTCGCCTCGGTGGAGGGATCGCGAGGAGGGAAACAGAACTACACAACTCACTGTGTAGTTTTGTTTAGGAGGAATACTCGGAGGCTCGACCGTTCTCATCTTGGAATTTTGTGGAACATCTTGTGGATACAGAGAAGGAAGCTCTCCAGCTGGGGTCTGTCCCATCAGTCCCAGGGACAAGTGAGTAACCTGCGTCCACATGTCCAGCCGGACTCGTGTGCTTCATGGGACGTCACACTCAGAGGACTCGGCTCTTTCACGGTTTCAGAGTCTTTCTGCCTCATTTCCTTCTGTTTGCGTCTCACTGGGCCTCAGGCAGATCTGAGCCAGGCCCAGAATAGCAGCTGATGCATGAGAGAGAGAGGCGCTGGGCGGCCGATGGCTTTTTAAGGGAATCAGCTGCAGGGTATCAGTTGCAGCTATGTGCCACATGGTGGCTGTCACTCAGCCTGGGGGGGTCGGGGGGGGGGAGTGGGTGTATTTTTGGTCACGTCCATATCTGTCGCTCAGATTCCGCTCTGTAAATAAGAGCTGAGTGCGACGACACTTTTTAAAGAAGTGTATCGATCATTGATTCAAAAGATCTCGATCGTCTGAAAATCTGAGGACGTCAAAGTTTAAACAGAATCTGTCAATCAGTTTGATTCTTGATTATCAGCCGACTTTATTTCATGTATATAAACATTTATAATGAGAAAAGAACACTTTATATGTGCTGCATTGTCGTGGTGATCAATGTGTGAATGTGTTTTGCGGCGTTTATGAATCAGGTGACATTTTAAAGTAAATTTACTGGATCATTTATTTCCGGGGGAAATGTCAGTTCTGTTTTGTGTCGTACGGCTTTAGTTCTGATCTGCTACTTTGTTTCTATTGATATATAATATGTAATATAAAATGTATTGGGTTGGACCTTAGGAATAACAGTTGAAATAAAAGATAAGTTACATTATTTTGATATATTTCTATAAATCATTTTTAGTTTTGAATAGTTTTGAATAAAAATATATATATAAAGAACGATGACATCACTTGATAAGTCGATTAATCGAGTAAAAAGAAAATAATACTGACACTTATACGTTAGATTTTTAAAATTAAAATTTGTGTCGAGGGTGATCTTTTATTTATATATTACACAAATGTATTTGTAGCTAAAACATGTGGTCAACAACTGTTTCAATAATAAGTATTTTCAAAATAAAAGACTTTTATAGAAACACAGCAGACAAATATTTTCACCAAAAGAATTTAAAATTGAATTTGTACAAATCTTGCATAGCACGAAGGTTTCATCATTTTGAAATATAAGAAACGGTGAAGTGTTTCATATTTTTCTCACTGTAACTTTTTAATGTGATTTTCAGTCGTCGTTCGCCCGATGCTTCTTCTTCTCTGCTTTAAATGTTTGTGATAAATTGTCCTTTTTCATTTATTGTTTTAAAAAAAGTCAAAGAAACTTAAACTCTACACTTGATTTTAAAATATACGTTTTTTTTGTCATTTATAACTCGGGTGATATGATAGATAATGATAAATGGCATTAGATCAAAAGAATCTTTATTTTTTATGAATAAATAATGTTGATTTGTTTAGATTTTCATGTAAAATCTGAAACAGAAAGACTAAATGAATACATTCTCACATTACATTGAAACATTTTAAAGATTTTTAGGTGAAATTTAAACGTTTGTGTATGTGTGAGTTAGTGTGTGTGTTTGTGTGTGTAAGGTTTGTTTAAGTCTGAGGGTGTGTGTATGTGTGTGTGTTTTACGACCTGATTGCATCTTTCCTTATTTTATTTTTAGAGTCAAAGTTTTAATCTTTTTAAATGTTTTTCCCTTTAGTTTGTAAAAGTCAACATTTTATTTCCCTTTCTATCTTTGTGTTGCAGCTAAAACAAAGTCGTTAGAGTCGTAAATGTTTTAACGTTTTTTCTTCTCGTGTGAACTCAGACAAACGACGGCACTAAACTGAGTCTAAGCCCCGCCCCCTGCCAATAAGCCTCACTTCAGGTTTTATTCTAACATTTGTTTCAAATAAAGAAAAAGAACTTGACTTAAACTTGACAGAATGAAAACAGTGAATAATATTTAAATATCCTCTCGTTTGATCTGTTTCAACTAAAGACGTTAAAATGTGTCTTCTATTAATGAAATGAGGATCTAAGATTAAAATGATTAAACTCTTCTTTTTTCCGAGCAGTGATTTTTATATGTTTACAAATGAGTCAAATTTAGTTATTTTACTATGAACTCATCAAACTGCATCAATCTGCTTTGATGTTGTTTCATTTTCTCATGAGTCAAAAGACAGATGATGTTAAATTATATTTAAAAAATCATGAACTTATAAAATTGAAGAGAAACATTGAGAATGTTAGTGAATCAACATTAAAATGATAACTAAACAATGTGCTGATGTTTAGGAACAATACAACCTGCTGACCCTTCGTTAGGGATCAGTTATCATCAGGTTTCATCTGAACTGATTTTATCACTTTTTTCGTTTTATTTACAACTTTTCTTTTTTCTTTATCGTTTCTCATATTTGATCTGAAGATATTTTCTCACGTCAGTTTCATAATGTTTCCTCTGACGCCTCCAACACGTGGTCGACCTCCAGCTGCTGCTGTCTGTCAGCATCATCCTCCCGGCCGCCCCCCCCCGACATTTATAGCTCCTAGCTGCCTCACCTGTCTCACCCCCTTCTCCCCCCCGTCTCCCCCCCGTCTCACCCCGTCCCCCCCCCCCTCTCACCTGTCACCTCTTTGAAAGCTGCAGCACATTCTTCTCTGTTCCATCGAACTTGAAGAAGAAACCAGAGAATCAAACTCGTTACTGATCCTGAACTTTGACCTTCTGTCACATTCTGTCTTTTCTCATTAATATTGGAAATCTTCTTATTTCCTGGGACAGGAAGTGACATCATCTGTCTTGGTTTGACCTTTGCTTTCCTGTTGAGTTTTGTCGAGTCTTGTCGAGGTTCAAGTTCAGATGATGTAAAAAATCGATGAGTCAACTTCATCAACATGAGGTTTAGGAAATAAAACTTGATTAATTTCTCACTTCGATGGAAAAGTTCACGAAACGTCTCGTTATAAAAAAAGATCTTAAACCCACGATCCGTTTCTCATTTTCAGTTAAAGCTCAGTTCTGTTGAAAGTGTGGTCGTCCTGCAGATCAGTTCCTCTGATGATCTTCTTCTTCTTCTTCTTCTTCTTCTTCTTCTTCTTCTTCTTCTTCTTCTTCTTCTTCTTCTTCTTCTTCTTCTTCTTCTTCTTCTTCTTCTTCTTCTTCTTCTTCTTCTTCTTCTTCTTCTTCTTCTTCTTCTTCTTCTTCTTCTTCTTCTTCTTCTTCTTCTTCACTGTTTCACAAGACGAGGCTGTGCTGAGAGAAACTGTCCAGGTGCATGATGGGACATGTTTGTAAAGACGTGTTGACGCCGCTTGTTTGTTTTCTAAACAGATTATTAAAATATTAATATTATTTTTGAATGCTGTAACAATAAAAACTGGCTAAATGTAAAACATGTGAGCACCATCAGCTCCATGGAGCTGGAACCCGAGCTGTGACAGATGCAGCGTCTATTTGTGGAGGAAGTTGAACCCTGTGTTTCCTCGACTGAAGGAAACCAGACGTTCCTCCTGCTCCAATCAGAGCTTCACCAGGAAAACCTTTTCAAATATTATACAACTTTTGATTCTGATTTGTTTCTCTCTCTCCGCAGGCTGCCGATCATCATGACCACGCAGGCGCCGACGTTCACGCAGCCGCTGCAGAGCGTCGTGGCACTAGAGGGTAGTGCCGCGACGTTCCAGGCTCAAGTTAGTGGTAAGAAAATAAAAGCTTCTACAAAATCTGAAATTCCTTGTCATTGAAAAGTTTTGCATACTTTCCAATTATGTTTAATCTTAATTTCTTCTTGGTTTGATATATTCCTTTATTTTGATTCTGATATTAAAATTTAAGATCCGATCTCAAACCTTATTCTCCATGGTTGTAATGTTTGGTTAGAAAGGACAATAACATTCTTGATTCTTTATTACAAAACATACAATTTCAAACTCTTTTGAAACAGATTAAAATGAGTTTCTAGCAAAACTTCTACTTGATTATATATTTTATTGTTCAAAACATTGATTCACATTGAATAATATTGATTTTAATTTTGTGATCAGAGATTGTTTTTACAAGTTTAAAGTTTAAAAGTTACAAGTTTTTCACCTATTCTGTTTCTTCTCTCTGCAGGTTCTCCAGTTCCTGAGGTGAGCTGGTTCCGTGATGGCCAGGTTCTTTCCGCTGCTGCTCTGCCCGGCGTTCAGATCTCGTTCAGCGACGGCCGCGCTGTTCTGACGATCCCCGCCGTGACTGCCGCGCACAGCGGAAGATTCTCCATCAGAGCCACCAATGGTGCTGGACAAGCCACAAGCACAGCCGAGCTCCTGGTCACAGGTGAGACCTTTAAACTCCTGGTCACAGGTGAGACCTCAGGTAGTTTAACTCCTGGTCACAGGTGAGACCTTTAAACTCCTGGTCACAGGTGAGACCTTTAAACTCCTGGTCACAGGTGAGACCTCAGGTAGTTTAGCTCCTGGTCACAGGTGAGAAGACCTCAGGTAGTTTAGCTCCTGGTCACAGGTGAGAAGACCTCAGGTAGTTTAACTCCTGGTCACAGGTGAGACCTCAGGTAGTTTAACTCCTGGTCACAGGTGAGACCTCAGGTAGTTTAGCTCCTGGTCACAGGTGAGACCTCAGGTAGTTTAACTCCTGGTCACAGGTGAGACCTTTAAACTCCTGGTCACAGGTGAGACCTTTAAACTCCTGGTCACAGGTGAGACCTCAGGTAGTTTAGCTCCTGGTCACAGGTGAGAAGACCTCAGGTAGTTTAGCTCCTGGTCACAGGTGAGAAGACCTCAGGTAGTTTAACTCCTGGTCACAGGTGAGACCTCAGGTAGTTTAACTCCTGGTCACAGGTGAGACCTCAGGTAGTTTAGCTCCTGGTCACAGGTGAGACCTCAGGTAGTTTAACTCCTGGTCACAGGTGAGAAGACTTCAGGTAGATTAACTCCTGGTCACAGGTGAGACCTCAGGTAGTTTAACTCCTGGTCACAGGTGAGACCTCAGGTAGTTTAACTCCTGGTCACAGGTGAGACCTCAGGTAGTTTAACTCCTGGTCACAGGTGAGACCTCAGGTAGTTTAACTCCTGGTCACAGGTCAGACCAATGGTTGGTACTTGACGTTCTGGTTGGGACCTGAGACCAGATGTTATTCCAGGAAACAGCTTTTGATCTTGACTTTAATCTATCGACTCTTTCCTTCTCAGCGGAGACGGCTCCGCCCAACTTCCTGCAGAGGCTGCAGAGCTCCTCAGTGACACAGGGCAGCCAGGTGAGGCTGGACATCCGAGTCACAGGGATTCCAACACCTGTGGTGAAGTTCTACAGGGAGGGAGCAGAGATCCAGAGCTCTGCCGACTTCAGGATCCTCCAGGACGGAGACCTGTACAGTCTGCTCATAGCTGAGGCCTTCCCAGAGGATTCTGGGACGTATTCTGTGACGGCCACTAACAGCAGCGGGCGGGCCACATCCACTGCTGAGCTGCTGGTTCAGGGTGAGGACCTCAACTGACCTGACCAGTCAAACAGTCACATGACATCTTAATATTTGAGTTTGAGCCAATTAAACTGACTGGAGGCGGGGGGGTTTGTCACACATTGAACTGTTTGAAGAAAATGAAAACTGTTTTTATTGAATGTTTATTTCTACGTTTTACAGATTCAAATTCTGCTTTTTTGAGGCATTGTTCAGTAACTTCAGATTTTTGTTTATTAAATAAAAATGATGAAGTCATTCATAACATATCATAATATACAGATACTCAGATGATGCTTTTGCTTAGATCCCTTTAATGGTCATTTTTATGTAGCTACATTTACAAAAATAGCATTTTGCATAAACCAACACAAGGCAATTAAGATACAATTAAAAATAGTAATAATAACATAAATAATCAGCTTGTAAAAATATCTGTGCTCAGCAGCTCAGTCTCTTTGATGTATGAGTCTGCTCTTTCTTCAGAAAGTCCTTCTGCGTTATCATTATTATTATTATTACAATTTAAATTTCAGGGGAAGAAGCTGTTCCAGCGAAGAAAACCAAGACGGTGATTTCAACATCTCAGATTTCACAAACTCGTCAAACCCGAGTGGAGAAGGTAGGAGCGCCAGCAGACATTTTGAATCATGTAAAACATAATAAACCTCTGGGTTGACCTCTGGTTTGACCTCTGGGTTGACCTCTGGTTTGTCCTCAGAGGATGGAGGCCAGTTTCCAGGCCACCGCCATGATGGAGATCCAGGGGGAGGGCGGAGAGGTGACACACCAGCTGGCTCACAAGACTCCCCCCCGAGTCCCCCCCAAGCCCATGGCCAAGTCTCCCACCCAGTCCTCGCTGGTCGCCAGGGTGACAGGAGGACGCCAGCAGTCCCCATCACCCGTCAGACATGTTAAGGCGCCAACGCCCACACCAGTCAGGTGGGTGGAGCTTACATTTTATTTTGTTTAATAAAGTTTATGTACGGTGGCCCTGAGGTGCGAAACAAACCACAGAGATTCAACAGGATTTCAGAAATGTGTTGTTTTGCCGCTCAGGGCCACCGTACGTCAGTGTGGATGAGCGGCGAGTGGGCGGGGCGATGATGCTTTTGGGGGTTGGCCTCTGTAGGCCTGTAACGTGACCTCCCTCCCCCGTCTCCAGGCCTGCTTCTCCCACTTCAAGACTCTCCGTCTCCCCCATCAGGCCAGTGAAGTCCCCCATCGCCACCCGCAGACAGGGGGCCGCCGGCGCCGACGTCCTGCCGCCGTGGAAGCAGGGCGACTTCGTGGCCGAGGCCAGCTTCACCAGTATGACCAGTATGAGCAGTATGAGCAGTATGAGCAGTATGACCACCGTCACCCAGCTGGGTCAGGAGCAGCACTGGGAACAGGTCGTCGGGGTCAAAGAGGTGAGGGGGGGCCGACACACAGATTCTCACTGTGATGTCATCGTGACATTGAGATTATTTTCATAAACATGAGGAAAGAAAATTGTTTTTCTATCTATCGTCTTGTCAGTATTTTTTTTTTTGAAAAGTGATGAAACATTTGCATTTTTAAGGTTTTAAATGAAACTTCTGGAACTGCCGTCAGCTCTGTTGTCATGGCAACCTGTCTCCTCAGTCCCTTCTTCAAACGTTGCAGATTGAATGAGCTTGAATGAAATTCTTTCTCTTCACTTCTTAACTGTACAGTTATCGTCAGATTAGTTTCTCTTCAACTGACCTGATGAATCATCACGTTACATTTTAACATCAGAACAACTCGTTCGTCTCTTTTTCAGTTTTTTCTGTTATTTTCAAATGAAGATTTTTAGAAAGAAGTTTTGGTTAAAAAACTGTGAATCTTCATCCTCATCAGACGTCCTCACCATGTTTCCACTTTCTGAATTCTTTCTTGACTGCTCTTCACTTCTTCTGCATGAACTCCTGTGACCTTCCTTTGCTTCGGTTGTTAGCCTCAAACTCTCCCAGAGGATCGAGAATCATCTGAAACGCAACGTGAGTCGAGTTTACACCACGAGGTCATGTGACCCAGAGGTCATGGTTCCGATCAGTCAGACGAGTCAAACGCAATTCAGGGAGGTGCCCATGACATTCACGGTGAAGAAGACGAGTTGTGAGAGCGATGTGGTGATGTCATCAGACGCTGTGAGCGATGAAGAGAGAGTCCGATCTCTCCTCTGTCTTCAACCACAAAGACTTGTCACCAGTTTCAAACTCCTCCTTGATTCAGATGAAGGAACTTTAAACCTCACAACAGAGATGTCTCTGCTGAAGAGACTCCTTCAGGTGTTCTGCTCCATCACCAGCTGGAGCTTCACGGCTCCGCCCTCTTTTGGAGTTCACGTCACAGCAGTTTCTTTTCTTCTCTGCTGATTTCACAGTTTTTGTTTCTGCATGTTGAACAGATAATCGAGCATGTTGTTGTTGTTGTTGTTGTTGTTGTTGTTGTTGTTGTGTCAACACGTGTACATGTTTACAAAAGGGTTAATTTTGTATTTGTGCATAAAGAAAATCCAGGTTCAGAATCTTTGTTAATAATATATAAGGTTTCAAATTTGAGGATGCTGAATAGAAAGACATGTCCCGAGTTCCTGTCTCTGTCCTCCGTCCTGTCCTGCGTGTCCTGAGATCGATGTGCTGCTCATTGTGTCCCCAGGCCGTGGGGGGGCAGAGATCTGGAGCGGTGGCCACAGTGATGGCCGCCGTGGACCTGGCTCGCGTGCGTCAGCCCGTTCAGGTGGAAGTGGGCGGAGCTGCAGAGGCCGAGGTCAGGCAGCAGGTCGGAGGCGGCTGGACAACAAGAGAACAGACGCTCACTGCTCAGTTCACAGCTGAACCGGCCCGGCCGCAGGTTGGAGAGGCAGCGTGACACCATGATTCCATCTATTGTCAAGCAGTGAATCCTTCATGCTGTGGTGCTCGGGTTGTAACACTGAACTCTGTTGCTCCAGATTCAGAAAGCCACAGAAATCCACGTGGACACTGGTCTGGTCTCGTCTCCAGTTCCACATTTCACAGTTTCTAAAGTTTCTGTCCCAAAACCTGAGTCTAGCTCTGAGGTAAGAAGAGGCGACAGCAGAGAGTCATCTGCATTCAAAACAAATCAAACCATAACTCACATTATTAACTGCTAACATCAGCAGTCTGAGTGAAAAGGACGATTAAGGCTGTTTGAACAAGTAGGTTCGAAACAAAACGTCCCACATTATTACTGCCTGTTATTGTGAGGTGTTGCCGTAGTGATTCACTATAATAACATGCAGCTGTCATTTATTAATCCAGCTTCACTTTCCTCCATCATGGCTTTAGTAGCACTAACGGGCTGTGGTGTAACACGCACTGAATCAACCTTTCTTGATGATGCTGTGGCTCTTCCTCTTCTCTGGCTCGGTCAGGTTTCCATCGCCGGCTCCGCTCTCGCTTCTCTGCAGAGAAACTTATCTTCATCCTCCGCCGCCGCTCGAAAGATCACCACGCCCGTCAAGTCGGCCAGTCCGTCTCGCAGAGTGCAGGAGACCAGAGGGACGCCAGAGCCCACTCCGCCGCCGTTCAGCGATTTCCCCGACACATATCAGAGTCATTATGGCGCAGAGACACAGAGGGGGGGGGTGTGTTCGGGGGGGATGGAGAGGAGCGTTGAGGACTGGGGAACCCAGGTTCGTGCTCCAGTCTGAGTCCTGGACTGAGCAGGACAAGAAAACCTGACGAGCAGATGAACGTCAGATCGTTTCTACTTAATCATCAATAAAAGTGTCTTTAACCAGAGGAAAGATTCCACAGACGCTTCTGATCCTCCAGAACCAAACTTCACATTTTGATCCACAGAACTCGTCACTTAGATCAAAAGCAGCTAACGCACCTGACAACATTATTCAAAAGTCCGGTTTTCTTGATTTCTGTTCAAATCTAGGATGAAAGTTCCTGTAATAACTTCAACTTGCTTGTTGATGATCATCCTCACCTCTTCATCACCTTCTTGTGCTGTCTTGTCTTCATGGACGTGAAGTCCTCAGTCCCGTCGTCTGTCTGTGTGAACATGTTGTGGATTTTAAGATTGAGTGAAACATCTGCTGCGGTTCTTTGTGCTAACGAGTGTGTAACTCCATGGCAGGTGGTGGAGGCAGCAGCCGTTCCTTCTGCAGGTGGAGCCGTGGTTCCACCCACACTGGAGTCGGTAAGAAGCAGAGTTCTCCACAAAACCTACAAATTTGTCCACGCAGATTTGGGAATATGACATTTTCTAAAAATGTTTGTCACTTGTCTGCAGGGCTTGAAAAACACAAACGTGACCGAGGGCGAGTCCGTGACCCTGGAGTGTCAGATCAGCGGCCAGCCGGCCCCGGTCATCCTGTGGTTCAGAGAGGACTACAAGATGGAGTGCTCCATCGATTTCCAGATCAGCTACGAGAGCGGCTTCGCCCGGCTGGTGATCCGCGAGGCGTTCGCTGAAGACAGCGGCCGCTTCACCTGCACCGCCACCAGCGAGGCGGGCACCGTCAGCACTTCCTGCTACCTGCTCGTCCAAGGTAACCACCCCCCCCTCAGAACTGTGTCAGCTCATATCTCTGAAGTTAATATAAGGTTTGAGCTTTGGATTTTTATCACATCACAAATGGAAATCTTTCATTATCCTTCTGAAAATCCTCTGGGTTCCTCTTTGTGAAGTAAGAAAACATTAATGATATCAACAATGAGCAAAATAACTGTGACAATCACTTTAGCTTGATCCTGTAGCTCTGGTGGAGACAGAGCTTTGTGAATGTGATGTCAAACTAAGAGATTTTCAACAGCCTATTGCATTACATGAGTGAACCTGATAGAACCACTCCAGCCCACGGTGCCGTCCTCTTGAAACAACTCTCTCTCTCTTTCAGTGTCCGAGGACATCGAGAGCCGGGAGGAGATGACTGTCGTCACCGAACATGTGGAAACTGCTCAAGAGAAGCTGTGAGTCCATCAGACACTTTGTTAAAGTTCACATCGACCAACTGCAATTCCTCAACTGATTTGTGTCTTGTGAGCTCGGCCCTGAAGATCCTGAAATGATATTTGTGTTTCCAGTGAAACCGAAGAAGCCAAAGAGGAAACCATGTCTCAGGTGAGCATGGCCGAGTCAGACAGTGCTGCCGCTGCTCCCTTCTTCATCCAGACACCCAGCGTCCAGAAGCTGGTGGAGGGAGGAAGTGTCCTGTTCCAGTGTCAGGTGGGAGGAAGCCCCAAACCTCACATCATCTGGAAGAAGAGCGGCGTGCCGCTCACCACCGGATACAGGTTTGTGTTTCCTGTCTTTGCTCCATCTTCAGGACAAACTTTATGTTTCAACTGAATGTCTGTCAGGACAGTTCAAGTAATGATGTTTGTGAAGAAGGCATCTGCCTGCATGGGATCACTAGTCATCACCCTTCACTGTCCATCAGATACAAAGTCGCCTACAAGAAGGAGACAGGAGAGTGCAGGTTGGAGATCTCCATGACTTTCGCAGATGACGCCGGAGAATATTCTGTGTTTGTGAAGAATCAGCTCGGAGAAGTGTCAGCCTCAGCCAGCCTGCTGGAGGAAGGTACGTGATCCACTTTACTGAGAACTACGAGAAGAGAAGTTATGTCTTCTAGAACTGCAGAACTAAATCATTTCAAGATGTGTTTCATGTGACGATTGTTTTCTGACAGATGAATACGAAGCCTACATAAAGAAACAGGAAGAAACCTTTAAGACTGAAGTGACCACAGTGGTGCAGGAGGCCAAAGTGGCAGACGTCCCCCCCGTCGTCGTGACCACAATGGAGAGGATGACCACCACCATTATCTCAGGACAGGTGAGATCATTAGGAGTCTTGTAACCGGGAGACATGCTCTTTATGTGTCACTGTGGTCGAGACATCTACTGAAACCACCTCCAGATCCAGATCCAGAAACAGATTCATACAGCAACAGGCACAGTGGTGCAACCACAGAAATTCATTCTTAATGAAGTTCAAAAAGAGACAAATCTTGATAACCAGGACCTATAATCAACAGAGAGTGATTGATGGATTGATTGAAGGTGATTGACAGTCATGGATAAGAGAATGACCTGATCTCTTGTCACATGGGTAGGAATTCCACCTTTCTGCCATCGAGCAGAGGATCATGCAGGAGATCGAGTTCCACCTCATGAGCATCACCTACAGAGAGATCGTGACAGAGGACGGAGAGTTGATGGTGACCGCCACCGCCGAGGACGCCGTGCAGCCGGCCTTCGACACGCCGGTCAAAAACTACAGGATCATCGAGGGAATGGGCGTCACCTTCCACTGCAAAGCAGCTGGAACGCCTCTCCCCAAGGTACAGAGCACTTATGTTTAATAAACAAATATTACATGTTTATGAGAAATTTAAACATGTCAATTCTCCACAGTGGTCTTACAGTAAAATGTTTTCTTTTCCCAGATCGTTTGGTACAAAGACGGCCAGCGCATCCGGCCTGGTGGCCGCTACCAGATGGAGGTTCTTCAGGACGGGCGAGCCAGCCTGCGCCTGCCGGTGGTGCTGCCTGAGGACGAGGGCGTGTACACCGCCTTCGCCGCCAACATGAAGGGAAACGCCGTCAGCTCTGGGAAACTCTATGTGGAGCCGTCCGGAGCTGTCACACCTCAGAGATACACACCACAGCCAGCCATGCAGAGGATCAGGTACGTCTGGACCTTTGAGCGCTAGCAGCTAAAGAGACAGATCTTTTCCACAGGAGCTGGTGGACACCAGAATACTTACTGATTTTAAAAAGTGATTTAAGTATGTATTAGTTCCTACTGGCTCCAGTCATACATATTCACTATAAATCCGACTCCTGTCAACACATTTCAAACTGAAGTCTGGTCCTCAGGTCCACCTCTCCTCGGTCCATGAGCCGCTCGCCGGGTCGCTCTCCCAGCCGTTCGCCCGCTCGCCGTCTGGATGAGACAGATGAGGCTCAACTGGAAAGACTCTACAAACCCGTGTTTGTCATGAAACCGACCTCATGTAAATGCTCAGAGGGACAAACTGCCAGATTTGACTTGAAGGTTGTTGGCAGGCCCATGCCCGAGACCTACTGGTTCCACAATGGTGAGTAAAACACAGATCACATATTAATATACCATGATGTTTAACTGGAGTTGATGGTGTGACAATAATTAGAATCTGTTCATCAGGACAACAAGTGGTTAGTGACTACACCCACAAGATCGTTGTCAAAGAAGACGGGATCCAGTCGCTGATCATCGTCCCGGCCATGCCACAAGACTCTGGAGAATGGACGGTCATCGCTCAGAACAGAGCTGGACGCTCGTCCCTCTCCGTCACGCTCACTGTCGATGGTACAGTTTCTTCTTCCACCACAACTCTTCTCTGTCATTTAGAAGCAGATTCATGTTATGATTTTAAGAGTTCTTGACAATTTGTTTTCTTGTATTCTCAGCTAAAGAAACGTTGGTGCGACCTCAGTTCACCGACAAGCTGAAGAACCTCAGTGTGAAACAAGGCACTCTGGTGGAGCTGGCTGTGAGAGCCATGGGAAACCCGCTGCCTGACATCGTCTGGCTGAAAAACAGTGACATCATCTCACCGCACAAGCACCCCAACATCAGGTCTGTTTGATACTTTCATATTAACAGAGAGACAGTAAACTGAAGGTACAACACTTATTCACATACACTATTTATTACAATTGTCAAATAAATGACTCATAATCAACTTTTATCTTAGTGTGTTAATTTCTTCAGTCCATAGACCAAACTAAAAAATTACAAATAGATCCTGTACGTCAGAGCTTTGGCTTTTAATCAATGGAGGAGCTGCATATTCGTTTGTTGGTAATTCCAAAACTGACGAGATCTGATTCAGTTTCACTTTTACAAAGAAGAAACAGAGGAACATGTAGATTTCCCTAGATTCTGGTTAGAGTAGAACTGTTTGAACTGTATGTATGATGACTAATAACTAGAAAAAGGCAAAAATAACAAAAGACTGGACTGGCTGCACTGGCTCAGTCTAGATCTGTTACCCTGGGAGAATAATAGTAATGTAATGTTATTGTTGTCATAGATATCCTCAAAAGTGAAAGCTAACATAACAAATCCCTTTTCCAGGATTGAAGGAACCAGAGGAGAGGCCAAATTTCAAATTCCCTCAGCCGCTGGCTCAGACAGCGCCTGGTACACAGCGACAGCCATCAACAAGGCTGGTAGAGACACCACCCGCTGCAGAGTCAATGTGGAGGTGGACTATGCTGAACCTGAACCAGAGAGAAAACTTATTATTCCCAAAGGAACCTACAAGGCCAAGGAGATTGCTCCTCCGGAGCTGGAGCCCCTTCATCTGCGATATGGTCAGGAGCAGTGGGAGGAGGGCGACCTCTACGACAAAGAGAAGCAGCAGAAACCACTGTTCAAGAAAAAGCTGACCTCTATCAGAATGAAGCGTTTCGGTCCCGCTCATTTTGAGTGCAGACTGACCCCTATTGGTGACCCCATCATGGTAGTGGAGTGGCTGCACGATGGCAAACCCCTGGATGCTGCTAACAGGCTACGCATGGTCAATGAGTTTGGCTACTGCAGCCTTGACTATGAAGCTGCTTACGCTAGAGACAGCGGTGTCATCACTTGCAGAGCCACAAACAAGTTCGGAGTGGACCAGACCTCGGCCACCCTGATTGTCAAGGATGAGAAGGGTCTTGTTGAGGAGAGTCAGCTTCCTGAAGGCAGGAAGGGAGCTTACAGAATGGATGAGATGGAGCGCCAAGCTCACCAGGGAGGACCCTATGGAGTTAGTGCTGACGACGAGTCTGAGAAGTCCAAACCTGAAATCGTTCTCCTTCCTGAACCAGCCAGAGTGCTTGAAGGCGACATTGCTCGATTCCGTTGCAGGGTGACCGGTTATCCAGCGCCCAAAGTCAACTGGTACCTCAATGGACAACTTATCCGCAAAAGCAAGCGATACAAACTTCGTTATGATGGTATTTACTATTTGGAGATCACTGAAATCAAGTCCTATGACTCAGGAGAGGTCAAAGTGGTGGCAGACAGCAACCTGGGCTCAGCCGAGCACACAGTAAAGCTGGAGATTCAGCAGAAAGAGGACTTTAGAACTCATCTGCGTCGTGCTCCTGAGGCGAAGGCAGCCGAGGCTGCACCTGAACCGGGAAAAACACAATTCGAGGTGGTGAAGGCTGAGACACCTGCAGAGGACTCTCAGCTGAAAGAGGTGGTCACGCTCAAGAAAGCCCAGAGAAACGTCCATGAGAAATCCACGGAGGAGTCAGACGAGCTGAGGGGTAAGTTTAAGCGTAGGACAGAGGAAGGCTATTACGAGTCCATCACCGCGGTGGAGCTCAAGGCACGTAAGAAGGATGAAAGCTATGAGGATCTGCTGAAGAAAACAAAGGACGATCTGCTTCACCGCGCCAAGAAGAAGGAGGAGGCCGAGAAGAAGAAGGAGGAGGAGCGCCTCAAACTTACAGCCAAATCTCTAAAACCAGAGAGAGTCAAGCTCTCAGCCGGTATGGAAGCTCCTAAGATCCTAGAGCGTATCACAAGCCAGACCGTAGCACAAGGTGAAGAAGTTAAGTTCCGAGTCAGAGTCGTGGGCAAACCAGAACCTGAGTGCCAGTGGTTCAAGAACGGTGTTCAGCTGGAGAAGTCAGACCGTGTTTCCTGGTTCTGGCCTGAGGATCATGTGTGTGAACTGGTGATCAGAGACGTCAGAGCAGAGGATTCTGCCAGCGTCATGGTTAAAGCCACCAACACTGCAGGAGAGACTTCAAGCCACGCTTTCCTGCTGGTGCAAGGTAGCACATCCCTCTAACCTTCATTTGTTATTCTCCATTCAAGTTGTGTGTTTTCTAACAAAGGTTTTGTTGCCCTTTTTGCAGCAAAGCAAGTCATCACATTTACACAGAAACTGGAGGAAGTTAGTGCCAAGGAGAAGGACACCATGGCAACCTTTGAATGTGAGACCAACGAGCCATTCATCAAGGTCAAATGGCAGAAGAATAATGTGGATATCTTCACTGGAGACAAGTACAGGATGCACTCTGACAGAAAGGTTCACTTCCTGTCTGTGCTGACGATCGGCATGAGGGATGATGCAGAATATTCCTGCGTTGTTATTGACGACGACGTGAGGACGACTGCAAAGCTTAACGTGGAAGGTGGGTTGTCTTTCACTAAAGAGGACGATACCTCAGTGTCACAGTTTTATTGAGAGATGATGGACACATGTAACTATATCTGAACATTGGTTTAAACTGGTTCAATATAATCTGTTTAAAATATTAAGATTTCTGAGCTAAATCTATTAAATTAGTTGAGGTTTACATACAAAGTTGACAGTGATTGGGCTGTAGACCCTGTATCCAAGTGTCTGACTGTAGATGTCCTGTCTCTGTCATGTCGTGACCAGGAGCTCCTCTGGAGATGTTGAAGCAGCTGGAGAGTACAGAGGTGCCGGAGACGTACTCTGGAGAGTTCGAGTGTCTCGTGTCACGAGAGGACGCGGAAGGAAGCTGGTTTTTCGGAGAAAAGCTGTTGACTCTTGGAAGTAAATACGTCATGTCTTCCCGTCGTGGAAGACACACCCTGTCTGTCAAAGACGTCAAGAAGGAGGACCAAGGAACTTATTCCTTCAAAGTGAATGAGTTCAAGACGAGCGCCTCACTCAAGATGAAATGTAAGTTTCGTAGTAACCAGAGAAATTTGTCATAGAGGTTTGTGTTCTCCAGAGAATAAACCCTAAAGATTTATATTTCCTTCTATATTTACCTGTTGTTTATTTTCCTGGCATTTTCCCATTGATTTACAAAAAGAGTTAAAACCGTAAACAGATTGAGTTTTTTCTTGTTCGCTAGAGGATGAGCTATCTCATGAGGTAAAGGTTAAGAACAGTTCATGTTATTCTGGAAGTATCGGTGCCTGACGGGTTTGTCTGGATGTTCCAGTGCGCCCAGTGACCCTCATGCAGCCGCTGACCGACCTGACGGTCTGCGAGGGCGACATCGCACAGATGGAGGTCAAGTTCTCCCAGGAGAACGTTGAAGGAACCTGGATGAAGAGCGGGCAGCCTGTCACAGCCTCAAACCGAGTCCACATTGTTATCGACAAACAGACCCACAAACTCTTGTTCGAAGACACCAACAAGAGCGACTCTGGAACCTACTCCTTCGTTGTTCCCGATCAGGAGATCTCCACCTCTGCAAAGCTGATCATTCAGAGTGAGTCCCCTCAAAATCATGTTGTTTTCAAAAGAATTTATTTCTTCTCAATAAAACAACAAAACACTTGAATGTTCTTTGCAGCTATCGGAGTGCTGATACCACTAAAGGACACAAGTGCCATTGAGGGCACCAAAGCCGTTCTGGAGGCTAAGATCTCCGCTCAGGACATCAGCTCAGTCAAATGGTTCCACAACGACAAACTGCTGACAGCCAGCGACCGGATCCAGCTGGTGGCGAAAGGATCCAAGCAGCGTCTGGTCGTCAACAGGACGTACGCGTCCGATGAAGGGATCTACAAACTGGTGGTCGGGCGAGCTGATACCAGCTGCAGGTTCACTGTCCAGAGTAAGTTACACCAGTTGCATCCAAACTGGAATATGAAGCTGCTACTGGATCAAAGGTTCCATCTGCTGGACATTTAACAACAATTAAACAATTTTTATTGATGTGAATATGAAAAGTTGTTGATCATTCAGTGACTGTCTCACATCTGTCTCACGACTTGTTTCATCTCAACAGCTGTCCAGATCGTGACCCCGATGAAAAACAAGGAATGCTCCGAGTCTGAGAACGTCACCTTCGAGGTCGAGGTCTCTCACCCGGGTATAGATGCCTACTGGACCTTCAAGAGGCAGCCGCTCAAAGCAGGCGCCAATTACAAGATGGAATCCAAAAACAAGCGCCACACCCTGATTGTCATGAATGCCATGAAGGACGAGGAGGGCGAGTACATGTTTGCTGCCGGGGAGAAGATGTGCAGTGCCTCTCTCACTGTGACAGGTAGGTTTCAGCTTTTTTCTTGATTGATCAACACCAGAGCTGCTTTATATCCCGATATCCTGTTGACCTAACCAAACATCAACCATCACAAGGTGGCGCTATCAAGAAGCCTCTACGTGATCTGGTGGTGGCCGACTCCCAGACTGCCGTGCTGCAGTGTGAGGTCGCCAACCCGGCTGCCGAGGGCAAGTGGCTGAAAGACGGCAAGGCCGTGGACTTCAACGAGAACGTGGAGAGCGAGGTGAACGGCACTGTCCGACGCCTCGTCATCATCATCACCAAAGCAACCGACATCGGAGAGTACACCTATCAGGTCGCCACCTCCAAGACCTCCGCCACCCTGAAGGTTGAGGGTAAGTCCAGCTTCATGAAGGAGAGCATCACAGCTCTTAGGCTGAGATCCACAAACATAGAAAGCTCCAAAACCAATAATGAATCCTGATGTTTGTCTCCACAGCTGTGAAGGTAAAGAAGACCCTGAAGAACCAGAACGTGGTCCAGACTCAAGACGCTGTTTTCATCCTGGAGCTCACCCACGAAGATGTGAGGGGAGCACAGTGGATCAAGAACGGTGTCGAGATCCAGCCCAGCAACAAATACGAGATCACTATCGAAGGCACCGTCCACAGCCTGAAGATCAACAACTGCTCCACCAACGATGAGTCGGTTTACTCCTTTAAACTCGGGAAACTCTCTGCGAATGCCAGACTGAACGTTGAATGTAAGAAACCACTGATTCATCCCATTCTGAATGATTCGTTACACATGTCAGGTGTTTAACTCACAAGTAAAGAAGTTCAGTTACACAACAAACTGTGAAATACTTTCCAACAGCAATAAGGATCCTAAAGAAGCCGAAGGACGTGACCTCCCTGTTGGGTGCGAGCGCGGCGTTCGAGCTCGGCATCTCCGAGGACGACATTCCGGTCAAATGGATGTTCAACAAAATGGAGTTGAGGCCCAACGAGCACTACAGGATGCTCTCTGAGAAGAAGACGCACAAACTGTTTGTCCAGGATGTTGACACCAGCAAAGAGGGAGAGTACACGGCCGTGGTCGGACACATGCAGTGCAGCGCACGCCTCATCGTCGAGTGTGAGTCTCCTCACCCCCCCGACTCTAGCATCTGTGAAGATGGACAGTTTATGAAGAACGATTACCTTCAACTGTTACCTGAGGGTTTTGAGGATGTTGACACATGGTTTTTATTCATAAGATCCAACAGTGTTTACAATGTGGATCTTATTACATTTTGCTGAACCTGCTCATTTCATTTGAAGCCTGTTACCACAGAAGTTATTACACTTTCATTGGCATGAAAACCATCATTCAGGCCGATGGTGATTTAAATGTTTATAAGGTTGTTTTCAGATGATAATGGACGACCTCGATAACGACCTTGATGCTGGAAACATAAAATCTTAGAAAATAAGGAGCCATCTCACATTTATTTAGGTTTCAATTGAATCCAAGTTTAATTTTGAGTGACACCTCAAACAGTTATTTTTTCACCGTACTGATATCCTAAACAAGCTATATGTCTGAATTGGAATTAATATTAAATATTCCGACATTTTCTCTCAGCTCTGCGAGTCACCAAACGCATGAAGAGCGTGGAGGTGCCCGAGACTCGGGTGGCCACGTTCGAGTGTGAGGTTTCTCACTTCAACGTCCCGTCCACGTGGCTGAAGGACGGCGTGGAGATCGAGATGAGCGAGAAGTTCAGGATCGTGGTCCAAGGGAAACTTCACCAGCTGAAGATCACGAACAGCAGCAGGGACGACTCGGCCGAGTACACGTTCGTCTGTGGCAACGACCGAGTCTCCGCCACGCTCACCGTCAGCCGTGAGTTCTCAAGCTTAGTCTGCACTCATTTGACCTGTGACCCTCAAATATCTACATTAATGTCTACATGAATCATTGATTTATATTATTAACGGTTTATCATTAACTGATAAACCATTAATTCACCTTTGAAAACACAACAGTAACTTTAATTTGTCCATTAATGTAAAACACTAAACTTCTAAGGGTTGTCTGTCTTTCCTGTGTTCTCCAATATTAACCATATATTCATTTCCTTACTTTCATTTCCTTACTCAATTGCTTTATTTGTGTTTAAACCTTGTTTTACATTAAAATGAATTTTTTAAAGACAGAAAATGTAAATTTGTACAATATTTTTTACATAAATCAAAACACATTAATAACACTTACCTGGTTGTGGGTTTGTGGAATATTTCAAATGAATAAATCAGAATTGAAGGTGTTGATTTAGGGCTGAGATCTAACTTTCTATCTGTCACTTCTGTTGTTTTCCAGCGATTGTGATCGCGACGATGCTGCAGAACGTGAACGCTCAGGAGAAAGACTCTGTCACATTCGAAGTAAACATTAACTTCGAGGATATTGCGTACAAGTGGCTGAAGAACGGCGTGGAGATCCGCTCCACGGACAAGTGCCAGGCTCGTTGTCGACAGCTCACACACACGCTGTGCCTCAGGAGCGTCCATTTTGGAGACAGTGCTGAATACTCCTTCGTGGCTGGTTCTGCAGTGACCACCGCCAAACTCTATGTTGAGGGTAAGACATTTTGATCTCACTTAACCTCTGTGATTTTTCTTATCCAGCCCTAAGTGAGCAACTGGAGCCTCAAAACAATCACCACAAGAAACTCCTAAAGGAACCTTCGAGTCCAGGACATCTGGAACCCCGTTAGAGCATTCTGAACCACTTAACATCTCAGTAACATCTCAGAGAACATGAACATGAGCACCTCATAAAGTCGAGCAGAACCTTTATTACCTTGTGAAGAATCCACCTTGTCGTAGAGAACAGGAGTTGGATGTTGAAGCTCACATTTATGCAGGTTTCTCACGTCAGTCCTGGTGTTTGTTTCCATTGCAGCTCGTGTGGTTGAGTTCACCAAACATCTGAAGGACCTGAAGAGCACAGAGAAGAAGAGGGCGACGTTTGAATGTGAACTCTCTGAACCCAACATCCAGGTGATGTGGATGAAAGACAGTCAGGAGCTGGAGATGTCTGACAGGTAGATGCTAATATTCAGCAGGTAAAACCACCAACAAAACCGAAGTCATGAAATAAACCTTCTCATGTTGCTCTGTTTGTTGCAGATATAAAATGACCTCAGATAAGTTCCTGCACCGTCTGGTTCTGCCGTCTGTCCGCCTGTCTGACGCCGGAGAGTACACGGCCGTGGCCGGGTCCAGTCTGTCCAAGGGACAGCTGGCGGTGGAGGGACGAGACGTCCAGATCTCCGAGCCGGCGAGCAGAGACATCACAGTGAGTTCACCCATCCACCCATCGAGCTCAGAACAGACCAGCGCAAATCATTCATTCTGCTGAAATGAAAACGTTCTGGATCAGATGGATTCAGAATTGAAATCCCAGGTGTTCACCTCCTCTTGTGTTTTCAGGTGGTTGAGAAACTCAGAGCGACCTTTGAGTTCGAGGTGAACGAGGACGACGTGGACGGGCGCTGGCTGAGGAACGGGCTGGAGATCCAGTTCTCAGTGGAGGAGAGGTTCAGCTACGCCACCATCAGGAGGCTGCACCGCCTCACCATCTCCGAGACGTTCAGGAGCGACGCCGGCGAGTACGTCTTCTCAGCCGGGAGGAACAAGAGCATCATGAACCTGCACGTCAAGCGTAAGAGCTCTGAGCGTTCGTCAGGAATCCACCTGCTGGACATGTGTGGACATGAGATAAAACCCAGGACCTGTCAGAGAGAGTGTGTGTCTGTGTGTGTGTGTGTCTGTGTGTGTGTGTGTGTGTGTGTGTGTGTGTGTCTGTGTGTGTGTGTGTGTGTGTGTGTGTGTGTGTGTGTGTGTGTGTGTGTGTGTGTCTGTCTGTGTGTGTGTGTGTGTGTGTGTGTGTGTGTGTGTGTGTGTGTGTGTGTGTGTGTGTCTGTCTGTGTGTGTGTGTCTGTCTGTGTGTGTGTGTGTGTGTGTGTGTGTGTGTGTGTGTGTGTGTCTGTGTGTGTGTGAGTGTGTGTGTGTGTGTGTGTCTGTGTGTGTGTGTGTGTGTGTGTCTGTGTGTGTGTGTGTGTGTGTCTGTGTCTGTGTGTGTGTGTCTGTGTGTGTGTGTGTGTGTGTGTGTGTGTGTGTGTGTTTCTGTGTGTGTGTGTGTGTGTGTCTGTGTGTGTGTGTGTGTCTGTCTGTGTGTGTGTGTGTGTGTGTGTGTGTGTGTGTGTGTGTGTGTGTGTGTGTGTGTGTGTGTGTGAGTGTGTGTGTGTGTGTGTGTCTGTGTGTGTGTGTGTGTGTGTCTGTGTGTGTGTGTGTGTGTGTGTGTGTGTGTGTGTGTGTGTGTGTGTGTGTGTGTTTCTGTGTGTGTGTGTGTGTGTGTCTGTGTGTGTGTGTCCGTGTGTGTGTGTCTGTGTGTGTCTGTGTGTGTGTGTGGTCCAATACACATTATTATGTATGAAACTTTGTATTGAAGAGACTATATTTAAGTTATCTCAGTTCTTACTAACGCTATGAAGGTGATCAATGTGATAACAAATGAAAGTTAACTGTATTTATTTTCCGAACCAGACCCCAGTGACAGTTTCAGGAACTGTGAATTATCGCTTGTGGAAAACGTTTGTCACTTCCTGTCTCCAGTGCCCGAGCCTCCGGAGATCGTGCGGCAGCTGCAGCCGCAGCGCGTGGCGTCCGGCAGGTCGGTGCGCTTCTCGGTGCAGGTCAGCGGCCTCCCGGCGCCTCAGGTGTCCTGGTACAAGGACGCTCAGGCTCTGTGCATCAGCGACAACTGCAAGTTCCTCCACGACGGAAACGCGCACGCGCTGCTGCTGCTGGAGGTTTCCCCCCCCGACGCCGCGGCCTACAGCTGCGAGGCCAGGAACGACTACGGAGCGGCCACGAGCTCGGCTCTTCTCACGGTCGAAGGTAAATGATCCGAGCGAAGCTTCGAGCTGCTGGAACCTTCCTTCCCATCAGTTGTCGTACGGTTCCACAGCAGCTGAGCTGGTGATGAAACCTTCGACCTGGACATAAAACAGAAAGAATGAAGAAAGTCTCCTTAAATGTGTGATTTATTTACATGATTGATTCGATCAGAGCTGTAATCTTTGTGTTGATGTTCAGTCCCTGAGGTGGTGGAGACGCTGGCTCGGGTCCCGGCTCCGGTCCTGGTCCAGCCCCTGAGACCCGTCCTGGTCTCTGAGGGACACTCGGCCCAGTTCCAGTGCACCGTGTCTGGGGAAGGTAACGACCACAGCGCCCCCTTGTGGAACTTATTCTACTAAACTGCAGTGACACACATAAACAGACCACACACTGTAAAACAAGTTGGATGACATGGGGGAAGTGTCCTGATCGCCCCCTGGTGGCTGGCTGACGTATAAGTTTTAAACCTTATTTTTAGTGAACCTTTAATTCGTTAATTTGATGATATAAAAAGTGACGTCATGATTGACAGCTAAGACCACGGCTCCAATCCACGATCACTACTGCACAGACTGCATGTGATTTCATCACCACAAGATGGCAGCGTTCCTATCTGAGACATTTAGAGATATAAGTCTGTGGTGTAAACATGTCACATTTCCATGTTTAATAGAGTTCTAATACATTTAGTTTATGACCATGTGTTCAGTGAAGTGAATATAACTTGAGATCATGTTTTTGAACGAATGCTGTGTCCAGGTCTGCAGGTTTCATGGTTCTGTAACAACAGAGAGCTCAGAGACTCGGACATCTTCAGGATGTCTCACTATGGGGACACCTGCCAGTTGGACATTACCAGAGTTCTCCACGACCACGAAGGGGAGTACTCATGTGTCGCCTCGAACTCTGCGGGGACGGTCACATGTGAGGCGTCGTTGAATATCGATGGTGAGTCTGTGAGGTGTTCACGTAACGTTCAGGTGAAACTGTTCCTGTCGGACCTTCACGAGCTTCAGTCGAACCGACAGCAGCAGGGACCAGGTTCACTTCTTAAGACAAAGATCCTCTGCGACGTCTCTTGCAGCACGATTGGCTGGAAGCGTTCTAACAGATGTTGAGTTCTTAAGATCAGTCAGTTAACTTCAATGATTATTGACTTGATCGATCACATCATAACTACAGATCTGCTCCTCCCTCCTCCGGGCTGACGCTAACAAAGCTAACGGAGTAAACGTCCATAGCGTGATTCACACTAAAATAATAAACTCAAGTATCTATTGGACAAGTCACGTTTATTCAGCAGGGGGGGGTGGCCAGGTTTCAAGCATGTGTCCTTTAAGCTGCATGCAGAGGCCGCCTCCTGCTGGTCGCACAGAGAATTTAGGTAAATAACCTAAATGACTGTCAAAGGTTTCAGATTAATGAAGAATATCAGCGTCATCTGTTTATTCTAGTTTAGCACAAACTGTTCTGTGCATCCTGAAGAAAGTTTGCTAACCAGGGATGAACCGTCATGTTAGTGGTCCGCAGTGACAACGTAATAACATTATAACATTTAAACAATTTAACATTAGCTTAATTAGGTTAACAAGGAGGCTAACATGAGCTAGCTAACTAGCAATCAAATTGTATATTAAAACAACATTTAAGATGGACATCAGTTTAACCTCTGTGTGTCCAGTACAGAGACAGGTCCATGATGTGTTAGCCTAGCTTAGCACAAACACTACAATCAGAGGGAAACTGTTAGCCGCTCTGTCAAAACAAGCAAGTTGGAAAATTCACTGAATTTGTTTTAGCAACAATAACGAAACCTTCTTGGATTTCAGTTCGAGCAGCTTGTTGTTATTAATGTCCAGGATGAGACGCGGGTTAGGACAGGAAACAGGAAACAGGAAACAGGAAACAGGAAACACGGTCATGGAGTCATTTAACAGAGCTCATTCATGAATTATTGTTACAGTGAGTGTTTGTTTTAAAACTGAGAATCATATCTCTACACACAACAAGAGCTTTGTGCTCAGGCTCCTCCCACTTTCAGATTCTAAACTAAACTTTCTGTCCGTGTCGTCATGGAGACAGATCTGTTTGAACGATGATCCGATGTGTTGAACGATGATCCGATGTGTTGAACGATGATCCGATGTGTTGAACGATGATCCGATGTGTTGAACGATGATCCGATGTGTTGAACATTGATCCGATGTGTTGAACGATGATCCGATGTGTTGAACGATGATCCGATGTGTTGAATGATGATCCGATGTGTTGAACGATGATCCGATGTGTTGCACGACGTCTTCTCTTCCGTCACGATTCAGTAGGAACCTCTTTATGTGGATCTTTACTTCAGAGGAAAGCAGCTCACAACCCAGCTGTGGAAATATCACTTGACGAGTTTCCCCACAAACGAACCCTACATTTTTTTTTTGATAGTAAATTTTGGCTCAAGTCAAACTTGCATGATTGACAGCGGAGCTCCGCCCACTCCACTGCTCCTCAACGCTCCAGCTGCAAACCAGATGTGACACCAGCAGGAGGCTGCAGAATCATGTGTTGACCTAACTCTTCTTTCTTACTGCCCAGATGAAACAGCCGTAGCTAGTGCGAGGAGCTCTGGGGCTGATGCTAAGCTAGCTGATGCTAAGCTAAGTGAGCGGCGGGAGGCTCAGAGCTTCAGCTCCGCCCACAGTGTTGAGTTTACTCAGATGCTCTCTCAGAGCTCCTCCGTGTCGTGGAGCACGCTGGAGGTTCAGATGGAGACGAGCTCCGACAGCAGCTTGGGTCTCGGACCCTCAGCCCCCCCCACGCTGCTGATGGAGCTGAGCGACGTCCGCGTGAGAAACGGCGAGATGGCCGAGTTCAGCTGCACGTTCGCCGGGCAGCCCTTCACCGGGGTGGTGTGGCATCACAACGGCCAGAGCCTGGTGGACGTGGAGCGGGTGAGGAGCTCTGAGAGCCGCGGCTCCTTGTCGCTGGTCATCCCGGGTGTGGGCGTGGCCGACCAGGGCGTGTACCGCTGCACCGCCACCAACCGGCACGGCCACAACAGCTCCTCCGCCCGGCTCACTGTGGAAGGTGGTCAATCTTTTTTTTCATTCAGTCTGTTTCCATCTGGTCCATCCCACCCCCCCCGCCGCTGCTCTTCCTGCTGCCCCCCCCCCCTCCCCCCCCAATGATTTAATATGTGTCCTCTTAGCCTGTAACCTTCAGTGTAATCAGATCCTCTTCCTCCTGTCCCCAGCTCCGCCTTCGCTAACCTCATCCTCCATCCTACTAACCCTTTAGAGTTTAGAGTCTTTACAGTCTGACCCCTAATGACTCTCCCTAACTCTATTCTCACCCAGCTAAAGAAGCGAATCTCACAGCAGAAACCCCCATCCCTACAGATTCTGTACGCAAAGTGTCTCGGGCCGACAGGGAGACTCTTAGAGATCTCCCTGAGCAGGAGAAGAAGGAGGCGCTGGAGGAGCTGGGGTCGTTGCCTCCATCTTCCCAGAGACCGTACAGTTTGCTCAGCCACCTGTATTTCCCTGATGTCCCGCCTCATGGCGAGCGAGGTCAACGTCTCTGCCCCGACTTCCTGGTCAAAGTCCCCCCCGAGCTGCTGAGCGGGAGCCGGCCCTGCGGCTCCTTGTTGTGTGTTATGAAGGAGCTTCCCACTCCGTTTTTCATGTGGCTTTACAACCGGTTGAGTTTTGAGGATTCTGTGTCCTTCTCTCTGAAACATGACGCCCCCCCGTGCTCTGTAAATGTTAACAATGTGAGATCCGGACACGGGGAATCTCTCACTTGCAAACCTGTCCTCTCAGCTGGGGAGGCTGAGAGCAGCACAGGGATGAAAGGTTGGCACCTGCATGCTTTGGTCTTTCTGCTCGGGCTCCGGCCCCCCCACTCATCACACTGCTTCCACCCACACAGCCCACAGAACCACACGCCTCCAACCAGGCTCCTTCAACAGGGTCTTAACCTCAGTGTTTACAGGAGGTCGATGACCTTTGCTTTACCGACTAAACCACCCACAGCGATAAAGAGAGAGGGACACTTACATCACTGAGCATTTCTCCAGGAGCCAGAGGTGCTGCTCACTGAAGACAGGAAGCATGAGCATCAGTTAGAGGACAGCAGCCAGACAGATGATGATGTGGATGCACGACCTGTCACTGACTCTCACTGTCTTGCTCCAAATGAGAGTTGATGTTCAGTTCAGTTTTTAATTGCTCCCCGTCTGTGTCTTCACAGTCGCTGCAGTGGAGAAGGAAGCTGTGACTCCGGTCCGGGAGGAAATAAAAGGTAAATATCAGCAGGAATGTTTGGTGATTGTTTCCCAGATTTTATTCAGAATGTGTTTTCTTTAAATTGTGCTCAGGTTGTGGTGGTAAGAAATTCATGTTTTTCTTGTTTATTTGTTTGTATCGATGAATGTTTTTTATTTTAAGTGAATATTCTTTACACGACAGAAGCTAATTTCCCAAAATCAAGCTCTGCCTGTGAATAGTTTCCAGGTCTTTAAGTCATATCAACGGTCTTGATTTGTGATTTCCTTATTAATGTTTTCTTATATAAATCTAAAGACTTGGCAGCAGGTTTGGGGTCATGTGTTGTACAACTTGGCTAAAGAATCCAGAATAAGGAAGACTTGTGTTTTCAGTCTCTCACTTCATTTTAAACTGTGATTATCTCACTCAGCTTCCTCTAGCTCCTCCTTCACAGTGGAAGAGGAAACGCAGCAGTCGTTCTTCACCGGCCTCAAGCTTCCAGACAAAACCACAAAAACACTTGAACTCAAACCAGAGTCTCAACGTTTCCTAAGCTCGTTGGAGAAGAAAAAAGAAAAGCCGGTTTTCATCAGCAAACTTTCTCCCACAGTCACGACTGTGGGAGAACGTGTTGTGTTTTCTGTCAAAGTTTCTGGTTTCCCCAAACCCACGATCCAGTGGTTCCACAACGGGCAGACCATAACCAGTTCATCCGTGTTCACGTTGATTCGCGAGCAAGATGAGTTCAGTTTGGTCATTGATAAAGTTCAGAGGGAGTTTGAAGGAGAGTACTCATGTACAGTCAGCAATAGATTTGGTCAATCCACTTGCACGTCTTACCTGCATGTTCAGGTGATGAAGCAAGAACCAGAGGAAAGAGCAGCTGGAACAACTGGGAAACCCCCAAAGTTCCTTCAAACACCGGAGTGTGTTGAGTCGTGTGAGGGGGGGGAGGTCTTCTTCAGGTACGCTGTGGCCGGAGATCCACTGCCTGAGGTCCAGTGGCTCAAAGGCAGCATCCACATTCAGCCCAGTGGGTTCTGTATCATAGTGAACAATCCAGATGGGACAGGTTTCATTCATATTAAAAGCATCAAACAAGAACACAGTGGCTTCTACACCTGTAAGGCCTCCAACCAATATGGGGAGGAGTCTTGTTCTGCCAAGCTGCTGGTTTTCAGAGAGAAGGTTCAGGACGAGACATCGATAGTGATGAAAACTAAAGGTTTGAAAATATCCATGACGGAACAAACCACAGGATCCAGGCTGCAGCAGGAAAGAAGCCGGTCAGATCAGATGATTTACACCATTAGCACTGACGACCGGCAGATCATTCCCAGTGAAGAGGTGGGAACGCTCAGAGAGCTGCACTTCTCGGCTGCCACTCTTCATCGAGAGCAGCTCCCCCAGCAGGCAGCAGTGCTGCAGTCTCATGAAGTACAGGGGAGGGTTTGTTTGGCTCCTACTTGTCCTCCTCAGGTCTCAGCTGTTCCTATGAGACAGCTTCATCTGGCCACGTTCTTGTCTTCAGTGCACGAGAGTCAAAAGATCACCGAGCAGCACTCGGAGAGGATCCTCAGCCCTGAGCTTCTCGAGCTGGAGTTAGCCAAAGAGCAGCCGTCGAGACTCATGTCGGCTACATCTGAAGAGGTTCTCCCGCTCACCACAGTGAGAGCTGAGGTCTTGATGGACCAGGCTGCAGAACATATGAAGACCTCCACTGAGCCCAGGCAGTTTGTTAGTGGTCCCCAAGTCCAGTCCACTCTAGCCTTCCTCAATGAAAGGTCAGGTGTGGTGCAAAGACCAGAGGAAGAGAAGAGCTTTAGAATCACAGAGGGGGTCAAAGTTTTATACTCGGCTCAGTCCACAGGGCAACTGCCGATCACTGAGAGGCACTCTGAGCCTTTACCAGCTCTGGGCTCGGCTACCAAACCTGTCGTAGAGAAGGAGCCGTACAGACCAGTCATCGCTCCAGTGAGTGAAACTACAGTGAGTTTATCCAAAGAGCAGGAATTAAACATTCATAGACCAGAGCAAGAGAGCATCACTCCATGTGAAGACGTAGTGTATAAGTCAGCTATAGCTGCTGAAGAGAAATACAAACTCCGAGCTGAACAGGTCGGACATGTTCCAGGTCTCCATTCATCTGTGTGTGTGCAGCCTGAGCGAGAGGGCGAGAGACTCCTGAACCTGCAGGTCATCAGTGACCAGAACCTTCTACAGTCTGAGGGCAGGTTCAGCAGCCAGAAGCCTGAGGCCCAGCAGGGGGCGACGAGGACGAGTCCGACTCTGGTGCATTCAGTGACTCAAGAAGAGCAGAGGACGGTTGTGTGTGAGACAACCTCAGACTTTACAACAAAGATGGAAGCCACATCAGTTCAGCCAAAGAAAGAGATACCACAAACAAAATACCTTCAGTCCGTTCATTCTTTATCAGTCTTACCAAAAGAAGGCATACTTACAATCACTAAACCTGACCAGCAGGTGGCGATACCGAAAAAAGAAAAGAGTAGAAGGCATGCAGCTACTTCAGAGGAAAAACGAGAGATCACAGCATCGTATCACAAAGAACTTGATTTGAAAGTGACCAGGGATCAGTCGCTGCATCGCACCGAGCCCAGCCCCCCCCACATCCTGACGGTCTCCTCTCAGCCCATGCAGCTCCCCAAGGAGACGCCTTTCTCTGCTGACATGAAACAGCAGAGGGCGCTAGTGCAGAGAGAGGATAACTGGAAAATCATGCAGTCTTTGAAGGTCACAGACACTCAGACTCTGGAGGAAGGTCACACCATTAGTCTTAACACTGATGAGAAATTCAGGCTTGAGATGAAAGTTGAACCCAGAATCCCCAAAAAGCCTGTTTTCATCGAGGAGAAGGGCATTGCCACTGAGAGCTGTGCTGTGTTAGAAGCTGCCCAGCAGGACTTTGCAGTCCAGATCCAAGAGGGACAGTCGCTCCGACAGTCTGTGTTGCTGGAAGAAAAGCAGGTGATTGTTGGAGAGCAGTCAACTGAGATCCATAAGTCTGAAGGTTCAGCCGTCAGCGTGATGAAGCAGCCTGAAGGACTCCTGTTTGTCCACGAGTCTCAGGACGCTCGGACTCTACCTAAAGAGCTCCACTTTGTGATTCACATCCCAAAACCATCTCATGTGAACCTGCGTTGTCAGCTCCGAGCCGCTCTGCAGTCGGCTGTGGCCACGGACCAGCCGCTGCTTCTGGCTGATGTTGTGGGTCGGTTGGAGGCAGTGGAGGTTCAGGAGGTGAAGGTTCAACGAGAACCAAAACCAGCCATGCACACTTATCTGATCACAAACCCAGGTGCTCCCATGGAGATCAACCTGTCGTTTGTGGGTGAATACCCTCAGTCAGCTGACCTCAGGTCTGAACTCCAGGCCGCTCTGCATGCCATGGTTTTCCAGGAGCAACAAAGTCTTACATCAGAGCAGCCCGGTTCCATGCAGATCGAGAAGCCTCACAAAGTGCTGGTCAGCTCAGCAGCATCCAAAGAGCTGCTGTGCTCTGTGGTGGCCTCGGTGATGGTGGCAGAGACTGCAGCCGGGCTTCCTCCTGCTGCGTCTCAGTCTGCAGCCGCTGGAACCCAAGCCAGCGCTTCTCTCCAAAGTGCAACAGTTCAGAGTCCATCACAGATCCATGAGTCTAAACAGGTGAGGTCAGAGAGGGAGGTCACTGTCTCTGTGGACACGTTGGTCCACACGGAGACCAGAGAGGAGTATCTCTCCGAGTCCATCCTCATCACTGAGTCCTCGGACAGTCGGGTAGTTCGTCCTGTTGTCGTCGAGTCTCTGGAAGAACTTCATGCTGAGGAAACTGGCAAGGCTGTTTTTACTGCCACCATAAAGTATGTCACCAACGTAAACTGGTTTTTCAAAGGGCAACTGTTGAAATCTGGCAAAGAGTTCAAGTGTTCCAAAGATCACGACACATACACACTGGTTATCAACAAGGTTGTGAAGGAGAAGCATCAAGGAGAATATGTCTGTGAGGCGGAGAACGAAGCCGGCAGGACGACCACGTCTTCAACCCTCACTGTGGTGTCAAGAGGTTTGATGATGGACAATTCTTTATCATCATCAACTAACTCAGCACATTCTGTTGTCCGCAAACCTCAAAACTCAAAATTTATCAGAACCGGAAGTTCAATCTACACAGTTCAAATCAGAATCAAATATGGAGGTTTGAGGTTTTTCCGCAGACAACAGGAATCTTCCCTTTCCCTCACAGCTCATCATTCCTCCATAAACATATCACATTCATATCCTGTTTCTTTCACAGGAGGCACCTAAAACTCCATGTCTTTAGATCCTTCATTCCTGCTCCATTCCTCTTTGCATGTTTCCTCTTCTTTCATGTCTTCATCCTCAACCTAAAACCATTTCCTTCCTCCACAGTCACTGCAGGATCACTTTGTGTCACCAGCTCACCTCATCACCGCTTCCTGTAGAAACCTTCCTCTCTGTTTCATCTTGTCTTTATTTAATTTGTCTTTTTCCTTCTTTTCTTTGGAAACAGTGAAACCTGTGTTCAGACACAGAATCGTCCCTGTGGAGATCAACATTGGCAACACCGCCAAGTTCGAATGTGAAACTGAAGACGCTCCGAATGTGAGCTTCAAGTGGTTCAAGGCTGGAAACCCCATCAAAGAGGGGGATAAGTACCGGATCATCAGCCGCTTCAGCATGTCCTCCCTGGAGCTCCTGGCGCCGAGCAGGGACGACAGCGGTGAATACAGCTGCAAGGCGTCCAACCAGCACGGCAGCGACGAGTGCTCGGCCTCGCTCAGCGTCACAGGTAAGAGCCACGCCCCTTCTCCTCCGCTGGTCGGTTAGAGCTGTTTTCGTCTCTGCTGGTTTCTGATTCGTCTGCTGATGGGTCAGAACATCTGTCCTGCTCTGCTGCTTTGTTTTGTCTCATTAGCAGGTTTGGGTTGAAGTTAATAACAGGGTTTGACAAATGACCACTAACGTTTCTTCTTCTCCTTAATTCTTGTAGAACAATGTCCTCCTTGCTTTCTAACTAAGCCTGAGCCTCAGACTGTGTTTGTTGGTAAGAGGGCAGTGATACAGTGTGTTATATCAGGATCTGCTCCTCTCAGTGTGGTGTGGCTCAAAGACCAGCAGGTCTTACCCCAAGAGCTGACACACTTTCACACCTCTTGTGAAAAGAACAAACACACTCTTGAGATAACCGTCCTGGAGGCGGTCCACAGGGGGCGCTATGTTTGCAAAGTGTCCAACAATGTTGGGACGGCTGAGAGCGGCATGGAGCTGCAAGTCGTTGACAAACCGTCCTTCGTGACGCCCCTGGTCCCGGTGGCTGCCGTGGTCGGTGCTCCTCTGCACCTGGAGGCTCAGGTGGACGAGGACGCTGGAGTCAGTGTCTCATGGACCAGAGATGGTCGGAAAGTCCACCAGTCTCCAGACTGTAAACTGACTTTCGAGGATAAGACCGTCACACTTGATATCCTCAAGACCACACTGAAGGATTGTGGTCAGTTTATGTGCACGGTGACAAATGAAGCTGGGAGTGCAATGTGCTCCTCTGTGGTGAAGGTCCAAGGTAAGAGCTGTCCACTTCATTTCCATGGATTTTGCAGAATTTGAAGCTCTTGCAAATCTGCAGCAATGAAAATGAACATTTTATTTATTGGTGTCTGATTTATGTCTAAACTCTTAAACCTCTTCTCTGTCGATGCTGGTGTGAACTTTGTCTTTGATTTCACGGTGACTCTTTGTAACCACACACCTCTGCAGAGCCGCCGGTCTTTGTGAAGCGGCTGGAGGCCGGCGCCGTGTGGAAGCAGGGCGGCGCCGCCCGGCTGCAGTGCTCCGTCACAGGCTCGCCTGAGCTGCACACCAGCTGGTTCTTTAATAACAGCGAGCTGTGTGCTGGCAGCAGGCACGCCATCAGGCTCAAAGATGGCGTGGCCACTCTTGAAATTAAGGAGGTCATGTTGACTGACGGTGGAAACTACACCTGTGAGGTTCTCAATGAGTCCGGGTGTGAAAGCTGCAGCACTAAAGTGACGGTGAAAGGTGTGTAGACTCGTCAGGTTCGCTCTCCGTCAGAATAAGAACACGTGTAACTGAAGTGTCTGTTCTCCTGTAGAGCCGCCATCGTTCAAACAGGAGCCGCAGTGTGTAGAGGCGCTCAGAGGATCTGTGGCCGTGTTGCACTGTGAGATATCTGGCTCCGCACCGTTCGAGGTGTCGTGGAGAAAGAATAAGAAATGTCTGTCATCAGATAAGAAGCACAGGATCGTGTCTCAGGGATCCCTGAGCTCTTTGGAGATCCACTCGTTTGAAAGCGCAGACACTGGTGAATATGAATGTGTCGTCTCCAATGAGGTTGGCTCTGTGAGCTCAAAGTCCACAACTAAACAGAAAGGTAGGTGATGGGATAACATACACAATTAGTTTTAGTTAAAGTTATTGATTTATTTCTTATGTGAGTCTGACTCATGCTGATATTTCAGAGCCACCTACGTTTTCAAAGAGGTTTGAAAGCGCCACAGCAGTTTTGGGAAATACAGTGAAGCTACAGGGAACCATTAAGGGCTCCGCTCCCATCACTGTCAAATGGATGAAAGACTCTGATTTGCTCAGAGACGACGACCCAAATGTCCAGATGAAGTTCGAACATAACGTCGTTAGCATCGCCTTCTCCTGTGTGGAGATCAAACATGGTGGCAGGTACACCTGCCTCGCCGAGAATGAGGCAGGGCAGCAGAAATGTGAAGCAGTCTTAACAGTTCAAGGTTAGAACACGTTCACATGTCAGGGATATTTCAGAGGCAGATGTTTTGCAGAATCTAAAGCTGGTGTTGTATTTTAGAACCTGCCAGGATCGTAGAGAAGGCAGCGTCCATCAGTGTGAGCGCAGGAGACTCAGCCACACTCAGCTGCTCCGTCTCTGGAAGCCCAGAGCTCCGAGTCAAGTGGTTTAAAGATGGGAAGGAGATGATCAGTGGCCGTAAATATAAGATGACGATGAAGGAGAACACGGCCATCTTAAAGATCCTCTCCGCAGATAAAGGAGACACCTCAGAGTACAAGATGGAGGTGTCCAATAAAGTGGGAAAAGAGCAGTGCAGCTGCTCGGTCACTGTCATAGGTCAGTTTTTGCCAACAGTTCATCGTTAATAACAAGCCAATGATCTGGGCTCTGATATTGTTTGACACACTTTCCCACAGATCGAGCCGTTCCACCGTCCTTCACCAAAAGTCTAAAGAAAGTGGACGGACGTGTGGGTAGTCAGGTTGCGTTGGAGTGCAGAGTTTCTGGATCTCAGCCAATGGTTGTTTCTTGGTTCAAAGACAATAAAGAAATCCACAGTGATGAGAAACATCAGGTTGATTTGAGTGAGAGCTTGTTGTCGGTGCTGATCAGAGACCTGCATCAGAACGACGCTGGAGTTTACACCTGCCGAGCCTCCAACGCCGCCGGGCAGGAGGAAAGCAGCGGCGCTCTGTGCATCAGAGGTCAGAGCAGTTCATGACTTCATCTGAAATCTGAGTCAGACCTTAGACATCATCAGCTACTTATTCATTGTTTTTCCCAAAAACCTCCAGAACCTCCGGCCTTCACGGTGAAACCTGAATCTCAGAACGCTTCACCTGGATCAGACATTGTCATAAAATCCGCATTTACAGGAACAGCTCCTCTGGTGGTGAAGTGGTTCAGAGAGGAGAAAGAGATGTTCACTGGAGGAAAATGTTTCATAAAGAAAGATGCTTCTTCAAGCTCATTGGAGCTTCACTCAGTGAAACCCGGTGATTCTGCTAAATACACATGTCAAGTGTCCAACGACGCCGGGAAGGTGGACTGCACCGCCGGGCTGTTTGTGAAAGGTGCAGTTTCTTTCTCTCTTTTAAACGTTATCCGCTGATTATCTTTTAAATGTCCTCTTATTTTTACTGTGATTGTTGCTGTGAATTTACAGAAGCACCAACATTTACAATGAAGCCAGAGCCGTCTCAGCTGCTCAGAGCTGGACAGCCCCTGAGGTTGTCCTGTAAAGTTCAGGGCAGTCCTGTGATTGTCATCACATGGTTTAAAAACGGCTCGGAGATGCTCTCAGAGCCCGGACACACCTCGAGCTTCGACAGCTCCACAGCGACCCTGGAGGTGGAGAGCTGCTGTGTGGAGGACAGTGGACAGTATGTGTGTGTGGCCTCCAGCGAAGCTGGTTCCGACCAGTGCAGCAGCTCAGTGACGGTGAAAGGTTGGTACAGTCTTCACTCGTCTTCTTCGTGCACAGGCAAACTGAAGCTGGGTCACATGATCCCTTCCCAGAGACCTGAGGGTTGATCTCAGGGTTTCATCCGACTCTGACTCTGTTAGTCCTACAGACTGTAGACAAAGATGCACATCCTGTCTCCACTTCCTCCAAGTATCCAGAAACAATCTAAATCAAAAATAATAAAAACCATCTTGTGTAGTGATCGTGGAGTGTAGCCACAAGTCTAATCAAACGGATCAGAAGCATGAAGACTTGAACTACTTCAAATGACAGAAACCGTCTTTGACAAACTTTTTATTTAACATCTACTTTTAATTATTAGTTTGGTCCATGTCCAATGTGCTCACATGGAGGAGGAGGGTGTCTTCCATCTTTATTGTCTGATCAGGACAGAGTCTCACACAAAGAGGTTTAAAATCACTGATGCACCTTCATTGGTCCAATGACTCAGATTCGTTCTGAACAGTTTCATAAATTCTTTCTTTGAATAAAACCTGATCTGTTTCCTTATAGAACCTCCAGAGTTTATGAGGCCGTTTGAGTCGGCTGAGCTTGTGAAGGGATCTGATATCGTCCTGGAAGGAACCATTTCAGGTTCTGCTCCCTTTGAAATCACTTGTTTCCTCAATGATGCGTTGATCAGAAACGACAAAAGACACAAAGTCAGCATGGAAAACGACACAGTCACTGTTGACATCTCAAACTGTGTGGGCGGAGACTCTGGCACATATCGCTGCACGGTGACCAATGAGGTCGGGGAGACATCGTGTTCTTGCCAGATTTCACTGAAAGGTTTGTTAAAGTCATCCCAGCTTTATCTGCCTGTCCAGGTTCTTCATTCATCATGTTTGCATGCTAATGTTGATCATTTATTTTTGGGAAAATATATGATAATAATGGTTTAATGTCAAATAAAACTTAAATCCAGGCACCAGGACATTCTCACCATATTTCACTCATCCTGGCCAGTTGTACATTATTATAACCTGTTAGAAACATAGTTGCTGCACATGATTTGCTGTGGTCTGACCTGTGGTCTTCTCTCACTAGAACCACCGTCATTTGTTCAGAGACTGGACAACATGTCCTGCACGCTGGGCTCTGACGTGACTCTGAGCTGCATGTTGTCTGGATCACTGCCCATGTCTGTCTCCTGGAGCAAGGACGAGCATGAGCTCACACAAGACGAGCACGTTCACATGTCCTTTGAAACAGAAAGAGCCATGTTGAATGTGAAAAATGCTCAGTTGTCACATGGTGGGAAATATGTGTGTGAGGCCCAGAACAAAGCCGGGACTCAGAGATGTGCTGCTGTGCTCGTGGTCACAGGTTTGTGTTTCTGTTCAACTGCCGTCGCTTTATGTCTCGCTTGATGCTTCTGTCCGTCACACCTGTTCGTGTTCTTTATCTCAGAACCAGCGAGTATTTCAGAACAGGCAAAGTCCGTCAGTGTAACGCAGGGTGACCCAGCCCGGCTGGAGTGCAGATTCTCAGGCACCAAACCGCTCAAGTGCAGATGGAGGAAGGCGGGAAAAGAGCTGAGGTCGGGTGGGCTCTACCGGGTTCAGAGCTCAGACTGCAGCTCCGTGCTCAACATCGTCAAAACACAAACCAGTGACGCTGGTGAATACACCTGTGAGGTTTCTAACGCTGCCGGGTTCAGTTCTTGTGAAGCATCAGTATACGTCTTAGGTCAGTTTATCCCAAGGTTTCATATCTTATTATTTGTTATTTTCAAACAAACTAACACTGTTTTGCACTCTGTATGAAACAGATCAGATTATAAAACCGTCTTTCACAAGAAAGCTGAAGCAGGCAGAAGGAATCAAAGGATCGTTTGCTCATCTGGATTGTCTTGTGTCTGGCTCGCTGCCGATCACCATCCAGTGGTTCAGAGACCAGAACCAGATCCAGGCTGATGACAAACATAGATGCTCATTTTTTGAAAATGTTGCGTTTCTGGAGATTTCTGATATTGACAGTAGCGACAGCGGCAGTTTCACCTGCATGGCTTCCAACTCAGCGGGATCTGTCTGCTGCTCCGGCTCCTTGTTTGTTAAAGGTTAGAATTCATTCTGCAACCTCAGCTCATTCTGAATTCTCTGACTGTGTTATCATAGACGTTTTGGGTTTTGTCCCTCAACAGAACCTCCATGTATTCTTGAAAAGCCTGAGTCCATGAACGTGTTGCCGGGCTCTGAGGTCCAGTTTAACGTTCTACTCTCTGGCACGCCGCCACTAACCATCAAATGGTTCAAAAACAAGAAGGAGATTCTGTCCGGTGCCGGCTGCTCCGTCACCAAAGACAACACCTGCAGCTCATTGGAGCTTCTCTTTGCTAAAACCTCCGACTCTGGAGAATATGTGTGTGAGATCCAGAACGACGTCGGCTCCACTTCATGTCAGACGACACTCTTTGTCAAAGGTCCATATTATTCTCTACTGGTCACTTTTCCGTGCAGCGATCACCACTGTGTATAACTGTATTCTGTATTTTTTCAGAGGCTCCTTGTTTTACTGACAGACCTGAAGGTGTGTCCATAGTCCGAGTCGGAGACAGTGCGATGTTTGAGTGTGAGGTCGCAGGTTCTCCACAGATCTCTGTGCACTGGTTCAGAGATGGAGCCGTGATTCAGCAGAGCGTCAAACACAAGATGTCTTTCTCAGACTCTGTAGCCATTTTATGGATTCATGAAGTTAGTGAACAAGACAGCGGGAAATATTTCTGCGAGGCTCGAAATGAAGCCGGCACACAGAGCTGCTGCGTGGAGCTAGAAGCCAAAGGTTGGTTTACCTCCACTTCTACATCTCGGCAGCATTTCTTTGAGATGATTAGATATAAGATCCCAGAAGGAAATCAGAGGTTGTTCTAGTTTGATTTGCTTTGTTATTTCAGAGCCTCCATCATTCATTGATGAGCTAACGTCTCTCGAAGTCATTAAAGGTTCCACAGCAGCGTTCAACTGCAAAGTGGCAGGAAGTTCTCCGTTAAAGTACACGTGGTTCAAAGATAGAAAGCTCATCAAATCCAACCACAAGCGTGTCACTGTTGAAAACCAGGGCAGCTTGAACATCCAGGACTGTAATGTGGAAGATGTTGGTTCTTATCAGTGCACAGCAGCCAATGAGGTTGGAAGCTGCACTGGTTCTGCAGCCTTGTCTCTGAAAGGTTGGTTTTACAGATGATTGAACATAACCCTGATAAACATCAGTCATGTTCAGTGGCTGGTATTAACTCGCCTCTCCTGTTTGCATCAGTTCCCCCAACGTTTGTAAAGAAGATGGAAAATGTCTCCAGTGTTCTGGGAGACGCTGTCGTGTTTTGCTGCGTCGTGGATGGTTCTCAGCCTCTTTCTGTAGAATGGAAAAAAGACGAGAGCTGGATCCCAGAAGACTCAAAGATCGAGAGAAAGTTTGAGACCAAAGAGGCGACTCTCCGGATTCCCGCCTGTGAGGCCGCTCATCACGGAACATACGCATGTCGGGTCGTTAACGAAGCCGGGCAGGACAAATGCTTTGCCACTCTTGTAGTGAGAGGTACCTCTTCTTCATGCAAAGCTCTTATGACTCACATAAAGGTAGATCTTACAGAAAATGCTCATCTCTTTTTCTTGGTTTGGTAGAACCACCTACAATCCAACAGAAGCCAGAGGTGGTCAAAGTGACGAGTGGAGATCCTGTTACTCTTGAATGCAGCGTAGCTGGAACTCCTCCGATCAGTGTTAGGTGGAGCAAAGAGGGCAACGAGTTCCAGAGCAGCAGGAAACATCGTCTCTGCTTCGAGAACAACCGGAGTCGTTTGAACATTCAGGCGTCGCAGCTGGACGACAGCGGACGATATCTGTTTGAAGCTACTAACTCTGTTGGAACTTGCAGCTGTGAAATCATGATGGTTGTTTTAGGTTTGTAAATGAATCTCCAACTCTTAGTGGAACAAGTATAATACATTGTAGAATTGTTTTTGTTCCTGGGATTGTAATTATGTATTAATATGGTTTCAAACAGAAGAGGTCATTCCTCCAACGTTTGTCAGGAAATTAACAAACATTCAAGCAGTTCTGGGCTCGGTGGTCACGATGGAGAGCAAAGTGTCCGGTTCTCTTCCTCTGTCCGTCCAATGGAGCAAAGGGAAACAAAGCATCAGCAACAGCTCCAAATATAAACTCCTGAACACTGACAACACAGTTTCACTGGAGTTCCCTCTGACAGAGAGCTCTGACACAGGAGAGTATTCCTGTACAGTGACCAACCAAGCAGGCAGCTGTGTGTGCAGTGGAGTTCTTACAGCTAAAGGTCAGAATTCAAAGGTCGACTTGCTCACATTCTGAACTCAAAGTTAGTTCTGTACTCTCATGCTGTTCTTATGGTTTTAGTGCCACCAAGATTTGTCACTGAGCCTGAGTGTCAGGCAGTTGTTCCGAAGTCGACTGCACTCTTCCGAAGTATTTTTGATGGAACGCCTCCATTCACAGTGAAATGGTTCAAGGACGACATGGAACTCATCACTGGGCCATCGTGTTGGATTAGACTGGAGACCTACTCCTCCTCTGTAGAGCTGAACTCCGTTGGAACTCCGCAATGTGGGATGTATTCCTGTCAAGTTAGCAACGAAGCCGGCTCCGTGAAAAGTGCAGCAGAGTTGTTGGTGAAAGGTTGGACTTGGTTCTTTTTTGTCCACCATTCACTTAACTGCATCTTATTCGTACCCATTTTCACAGCTTCTCTTTCTTCATCTTCATTTCCTCCACCTGACCTCGTTACAATATCTTTTCTTTTCAGGAATATCTGTCTTGTCACCCGTCCACATCCTCCATTCGTCACATTGATGCTCAAGTGAATTTTATACCGACGATGGTAACTTGATCTTTTCTTGATTTTGCAGAACCTCCTCAGTTTGTCCTTAAACTGCCTCCTACTACCTTTGTGAAGCAGTGCCAGGGACACCGCTTCCAATGCAAGGCCACGGCCTCGCGCTCCCTGAACATGAGTTGGTATAAAAACGATCAAAAGATAACCGACGGAGGCAACTATAAAATAATGTTTGTTGACTCGGCTGCGTACCTCCAACTGCGCACCACAAGCTTGGAGGATAACGGAGTCTACACCTGTGAGGCTCACAATGACGCTGGCAGTGCGAGCTGCAGCAGTGTCCTCTCAGTTCAAGGTCAGCTATCAAGTAGATTCACAGGTTTCACCTTGTGTGGATTTTGTTTCCCCTAAACTTGTGCAGCATGCAAAGGAAAGAATTACTATTCCCTGTGATGCAGATTATTATATTACATCTGGAATGGAGAGTTTCTGGAGATGCCCTTTCTAAAGTCTTCAGCATGGAGTCCGACTTTTTATTTCAGTCAAAACTGATTTCTGTCCTCCAGTGTGTCAGAGAGCATGAGTCTGAGTGCCACCTCTTTTTTAAGACGTGTTTTTTCTTCATTTTTGAAAACCTGACCAACGGAATGACCTTGACTTACCTTTTTCGTGTTTGTTTCTCTGATCCCACCGTGAAATGACCGACCCTCCTCTCATAGCATGAACATTAAGTCAGTCTTTCCATTTCCTCACTAATGATCATTGGGCTTTTTCCCGTCAATGTCTGGATGGATCCTCAAGCATGGACTGAACCTCAGCATGACCCTGGATAAGGATTTGATTTCCAGGGGAACTGTCCCACCGATTTGCTTGCAGTGAAGACTTGGTTGTCCATGACTGTTACTGCAGTTAATATATCTCACTGTATTTTCCAGAGTCCCCATCCTTTATCAAAACTCCAAACCCAGTGGAGGGCATTGAAGGGAAAGAGGCCAGCCTACATTGTGAGATGTATGGCACTCCACCTTTCCAGGTTAGCTGGTACAAAAACAAAAGGCCGCTAAAGGAAAGTAGGAAATATAAGATGGTGAGTGAAGGCAGCTCTGCCACGCTTCACATTCTGAAACTGGAGCGAGAGGACGCTGATCTTTATGAGTGCAGGGTGTCCAACAGTGTAGGAAGTGAATCCTGCAGTACGACCATTACTCTTAAAGGTTAGTACAGAACCAGTGGCCATTTCCTCAGAGCTTAGGTTGAATATAATCACGTCTCCTCACTTTTGACCTTTCTGTCACTATTCAGAACAACCGGCGTTTGTCACAAAGCTGGTCGACCAATCAGTGAGGCTCGGAGAGCAGCTGACTCTCACAGCTACAGTCAAGGGCTCTGAGCCTCTGACTGTGTCCTGGGTTCAGGATAAAGATCAAATTCTCAGAGACGATGACAACAGGAAGATCATGTTTGAGAACAACGTGGTAACGCTTGTTGTTCCCAAGTGTGACTCAACCACGGCTGGTCACTACACCTGCCAGCTGAAGAACGACTCTGGAGTCGTGCAGTCGGCTTCCCTCGTGGCCGTCCTAGGTTTGTAGCGTTCCAGATCGATTTGGTTACCACTCATGAAGGCGTGAGGATTCGTATGGCTTAATATCTTCTTCCTGAAATTTTTAGAACCTGCTGCTATTGTGGATAGTCCAGACTCCTTCAACGTGAAGTCAGGGGAAATCGCAGCTCTTGAGGTCAGAGTATCTGGCTCTGCAGAGCTGAAAATTAAGTGGTTCAAGAATGACAAAGACCTCTCTGCTGGCGCCAAGTACCAGATGTCCTTCACAAAGAAGGTTGCCACCCTAAAGATTCGTTCTACTGACAAAGCAGATGCTGGAGAATACAAATTAGAGGTCACAAACCACATTGGTTCAGCCTCTTGCAAAACTAAACTTTCTGTCTCAGGTTGGTGGCCACTGTAGATTTTTTAATGCTTCCTATTTTCTCATGAAATAATAATAATAATCTTTTTACTTAACATTCAGCTCAGAAATGTTTATAACATGTTACATGTTGTGTTTTTCACAACAGATAAGTTGATTCCTCCAAGTTTTATAAGGAAGCTGAGAGACACCCACCTTGTTGTGGGTAAGCCTGGTGAGATGGAGTGTAAAGTTACTGGTTCTTCACCTTTAACAACTTCCTGGTTCCACGATGGCCAGGAGATTAAGAGTGGTCCGAACTATGACATCAGTTGCTCTGATAACAACTGCAAACTGATAGTTCCGATTATCAGGATGTCAGATTCCGGCAAATACACCTGCAAAGCTGTAAACGCTGCAGGAACCAGTGAGACAAGCACTTCCATGAGTGTGACAGGTCAGTAGATGAGAATGAAGTCGCAGTTTATCATGGGATCAAACAGAAACCTAACAATTATCCTACAATACATCTTTTTTATTCGAACCCAGAACCTCCATCTTTTGTGGAAACACCCGAGGCGAAGGAAATGTTGGCTGGCAAAAATGTGTCTTTGTCAGCTAAAGTGCGAGGCAGCGCCCCGCTGAGAGTGAAATGGTTCAGAGGAGCCAAGGAAGTTCAGCACGGACGAGGCTGTGAGATTTCCCTGAAGAACGACGTCGCCACTTTGGTTCTTCACAAAGTGGAAAAGTCCAACGCTGGAGAATACACCTGCCAGGTCATGAACGATGCTGGGAAGGAGAGCTGCCCAGTTTACCTGTTTGTCAAAGGTTTGTTATGAGGATACTTGGTCTTTTCGAACCATCTGTGAACGTCTCCAGATTTATTTTCCTTAACTGATCATCATTACCTCTCTCAGAACCCGTTCACTTTGTGAAGAAGCTGAGGGACATTTCCTCTGCAAAGGGAAAGCCTCTGAAGCTTGAGGTCACATTTGCTGGAACCCCCAGGATCAATGTGTCCTGGAAGAAGGACGGTAAACTCATCTGGGCCTCGTACCAGTACAATGTGAACACCACAGACACCTCCTGCATCCTAGAGGTTCTGACCTCTGACAGGATGGAGGCAGCTGGAAGATATTCTTGCGAAATAGACAACGGAGTTGGAAGTGACAAGTGCGAAGCCCAAGTGTCAATTCTAGGTAAAATCATTAGCATGAGTTATTAAGTTGGGATTCGGTTCTAAAAATTCGTAATCTTTCAACGATTGAGTGGTTATTTTCATTTGTCCATCTAATACTCAACATCTGTACTAAATCATCATCACATCATCTTTCACTTCAGAGCAACCATACTTTGTTGAAACCCTGGAGCCGGTGGAGGTCACTGTGGGTGAACCAGTGACCCTGAGCTGCCGTGTAGCTGGAACTCCTGACATCTCCGTAGCTTGGTTCAAAGCTGACGGAAACCTGCGCAAGTCTGAAACTTGCTCAATGGATTTCTCAAATGGTGTCGCAACTTTGAAATTGATGAAAACGACCAAGTTTGACCACAGTGAATATATCTGCAAGGCGGAGAACCGAGTGGGTTCGGCCTCCGTCAGCTGTAATGTGACCGTGAAAGGTGAAGCTTGTTTCATTCTTCTTCTTCTATGTTAATGAACAACGACTGACTGCAGATCAGTCTGTTGATCACGATAGACACAGAGACTGTGTGGTTCAATTATACAGAGATTGTCCTTAAGATTTCCTCAGGTGAAAAATACTAATGTAGCTCTGTATTCATACTTCGCTCAGTTCCATTGACATGAACATAGAAGCATAGCATTGCATGGCAATATAACAGAGGGCTCATTTCTAACATCAGCTTTGCTTCTCTCAGAACCTGTGCGCTTTATCAAAACGCTGGAGGACACAACTTTCATAGTTGGTCAGCCACTGAAGCTCGTCTGCACCTACGCTGGGAGCCAGAGGGTCCACGTCACCTGGAAGAAGGACAACAAGCTGATTTGGGCGTCTTATCAATATAATGTTAAAACAACCGCGTCAACCTGCATTCTGGAGGTGCTCAACAGCGACAGACCTGAGGCAGCAGGAACTTACACTTGTGAAATCTCCAACGGAGCTGGAACCGACGTCTGCCACGCTCGTGTCAGCCTAGGTAATGTCACAAATATTTAAAATACCATCTTCTTTCCATTCATTAACCAACAGAGACCTTGTGTGGTGGTTCAGGAGCAACGGCAGACTGTGGTGTTCATCAGGGACTAACAAAACGCTCGTATCTAGACAGACGACTACATGATCTCTATAACCTTCCTGCCAGCACAAAAGAATTCAGGCTACATGCAACTAACCCAACCATTACTCCCTCTAGAGCCCGTTCGCTTCATGAGAAAGCTTGAAGACACGTATTTCAGACTCCGCGAACCTTTGACCCTCAAGTGCACGTACACTGGTAGCCAACGAGTGTGTGTGACCTGGAAGAAGGATGGCAAACTGATCTGGGCTTCATATAAGTACAACGTTAAGACCACCAACGACACCTGCATCCTGGACGTCCTCAACAGCGACAGAGAAGAGGCTGTCGGAAGATACACCTGCGAAATCTCTAACGCTGAAGGATCTGACATCTGTCATGCTAACGTTAAACTAGGTAACCATGTTAGCTACCTAGCTCATGATTTCACAACATATTAAATATATTACATTTAGGATTAGTCACATTAATGTACTGTATTAGTTTGATTTCAGTGGCTGAACCATACTGCTTACATCATCTAACACCACTTGCTAACTGATTTCTTAGAACCTGTTCGCTTTGTGAGAAAACTGAGAAACACCTTCTATAAAATTGGCCACCCTCTGACGCTGGAGTGCACGTTCACCGGCAGCCAGAGGATCTCTGTCAGCTGGACGAAGGACGGAAAACCCATCTGGGCTTCCTACAAATACAACGTCAAGACGACCAACTTCTCCAGCACCCTGGAAGTTCTCAACAGCGACTGTCGGCAAGCCGTTGGGAAATACTCATGCGAGATTTCCAATTCTGAAGGCACTGCTATTTGCCAAGCTGTGGTGAAGATAGGTAAAGCCACTAACAAGTGCACCTCATGAATCATCATTCCAATCCTTCCATGTAAACATTAATCATGCAACTAACATCACCATTGCCTCCTGTAGAACCTGTGAGCTTTTTAAAAGCACTGGAAGACACAACCTTCCGACTCGGCCAGCCGCTGGCGCTGTACTGCGCTTACAGCGCTAGCCCCCGCGTCTCTGTGAGCTGGAGAAAGGACGGCCGACCGATCTGGGCCTCGTACAAGTACAACGTCCGGACCACCGAGAACGCCTGTGTCCTGGAGGTTCTTAACAGTGACCGGCTCGAAGCAACCGGGAGATACTCCTGTGAAATCACTAACTCTGAAAACTCTGCTATCTGCTATGCTCAGGTCAAATTAGGTAAATCAAGGATCATGGTCAGTGCTCGTTGTTTTCAGTTGTCAAAAACATGCTAGGAACTATTCTATTTTTCTTTAATGACGTGGAATCTCGTTTTTAGCAGAATTTTACATTCTACATTAATTTGCCGCAGTTTGTGGTTTTCTCTGGTTCCTTTAGTTTCTGTGGTTTAAAAGTAAATTGGGACATCAACAACTGAAAACAATGAGACATATTTACTCCATTTCACTTAATCTCACTCACCTTTTCACTGCTCCACAGGCAACTAACAACTAATGTGCTTGCTTCCTAGAACCTGTGCGCGTTGTGAAAGCGTTGGAGGACACCACCTACAGGGTGGGTCAGCCTCTGAAGCTGGAAGTCACGTACACGGGCAGCCAGCTCATGTATGTGAGCTGGAGTAAAGACGGAAAACCAATCTGGGCTTCGTATAAGTACAACGTCAAGACAACAGACACCAGCTGTGTGTTAGAGGTTCTCAACAGTGACAGAGAAGAGGCTGCTGGGAGATATTCCTGTGAAATATCCAATGCTAGTAGCTCTGCTGTCTGTCACGCTCAAGTCAGACTAGGTAACTTCAGCTAACATGCTCATTCATTCATTTGCTAACAGACCAGACTTCATGACTCGACTAACAACATTGTTGCTTCTCTCAGAACCAGTGCGATTCGTGAAAAAGCTAGAAGACACGTCATACCGTGTGGGTGATCCTTTGTGTCTGACGTGCACGTACACTGGCAGTCAGCGAGTGCACGTGAGCTGGATGAAGGACGGGAAGCCAATCAGCGCTTCGCAAAAGTACAACATCAAGACGAGCGACTCCTCGTGCGTTTTGGACGTCCTCACTAGTGACAGAGAAGAAGCAGCCGGAGTCTATTCTTGTCAACTTTCAAACGCAGAATGCTCTGTGATCTGTGACGCCTACGTCATTTGTAAAAGCTCAAAGAAAGGTACACACATCTCACCTCTCAGTCACTAACACTCACCGGCCAACATTCACAGACACACGGCCCTAGAAAGCACAAGCTTCATCCTGATCTGAGATCAGCTCCACTTCCACTGGATTTTACTGCACAACTAAGTAAACAGCTAAATGGGGAAGGAAACGTTTCTTCTTTTTGTTGTAGTTCCTGATAAGTGAACCAAGCAAACTGACTCAGACCTTCCATCATGGACATGTTGCTCTCCGTTGTGTCATTGGAGTGGAACATGAGCTGGTCCGGGACGTTCTATCTGCTACCTGACTTCACACAATTTAACTAAGGCTAATTGAATTTCATCAGTGATTCATGATTACAGATTACATTGTAGTTGTAACATCTGCTTCTTCACCATCACCTTTGCATCTAACAACCATCACTGCTTCTCACAGAACCTGCTCGCTTCATTAGGAAGCTGGAAAACACCACGTTCACACTCAGCAAACCGCTGAGACTTCAAGTCGCCTTCGGCGGCAGCCAAGCAGTGAGCGTGACCTGGAGGAAAGACGGGCGGCTGATCTGGGCGTCGTATCAGTACAACGTGAGGACCTCAGACTGCAGCTCTGTCCTGGATGTCCTCAACAGCGACAGAGAAGAAGCTCGGGGAAGATACACTTGTGAAATTTCCAATGCCGAAGGCTCAGATATCTGCCATGCTCATGTCACACTAGGTAAAACTAACCAGCTCCTCAGTGCTTGTAGTGCTTATTGTTCATTTCATGCATGTAATGGTTGTTTCTCAGAGATAACTTCTAATGCCACTCTCACCACCTGAGACATTTCATACCTTTACCTAGAGATTAAGATCCGTCCATTCACGTAGCCTCTCCCTTTCTACGCATGACGTTCTCCACGGACTCCTGGGATGTTACGTAGTCGTTCAGGCTCCACATGTACAGGACAGTGTGTTCTATGACTCATTTCAACGTTGCTTCTCTCAGAGCCCGTACGATTCGTCAAGAAACTCCAGGACGTCTGCCACGAGCTGGGCAGACCCCTGAGGCTCGCGTGCACTTACACCGGCAGCCAGAGGGTCCACGTGACGTGGAAGAAAGAGGACAAGCTCGTCTGGGCTTCGTACCAGTACAACGTCAAAACCAGCGACTCCTCCTGCACACTGGACGTCCTGTACAGCGACAGAGTGGCAGCGGCGGGAAAATACACCTGTGAAATTTCCAATGCAGATGGAACTGACACCTGTCATGCTCATGTTAAAATAGGTAACGCACTAACACTTTTCCATTTCAACTCATGCTCCTCATTTGGTTGTCGTCCCTAACCCTAACCTCCCCTGCAACAAGGGTTTCTCGTCCCTCGTGGTCCCGGATGTTGTCTTGTTTCTGGTTTTCTGGTCCTGTGGTTGTTGAGTCTAAAAAGAGTTGGTTGTATATTTACTCAGACGTTTCTACAGCATGTCGTTCACGTTGCTGTGGTTGGGTCAGATACTGTACATCACATTTGGAAAAGTGAGAAGAAAGTTTTTTATTATTAGGTGGATATTGTGTATATGTTTGCTGTTCTGTTGCAGTTCATGTTGTTGTCGTCTTTTGTGCTGCACCTCTTTGTTTCCTGGACGCTCTGGTCACGGCCCGCTGGCCGGGGGACAATACATGTTTACATAACAGCTACTTCAGAACATGGGCTGATTTTCTTCCGTTTCTCTACTAACAGAAAGAAAGGTTCCTCCAAACTTCACCAAGAGGCCCTCGGAGTCCATGGTGGATTCAGTGGGTAACACGGTGAAGATGGAGGGTCGGGTGTCTGGCTCACAGCCACTCAACGTCACGTGGTTCAAGGACAACCATGAAATCTATGCCTCTGACAAATATGACATCAGCTTCAAGAATAATGCGGCTGTGCTGTGTGTGAAAGACTCCAGCAGCTCGGACGGCGGCGCCTACAGCTGCGAGGCCACCAACGAGGCAGGAAAGGCTTCCTGTCGGGTTTCTCTCACCATTTCAGGTATGAGCATGTCGTCTGTCTCGTATCTTACCAACAATGATCAGACTTCTATTTGATTGTGTATTTCTTTAAAATTCAAATGATCTTCAGGTAAAATGTGTAGACACAACACATCTGGAGTCTAAGATCTGTGTTGTGTCATCCATCTTGGTTCAGTTGGTCCATCTTTAATACATTTCTGACGTCTTAGGACCTGAGAACTGTTCAACATGAGCAACATGCATCCATCAAGAGACAGCAAACAGCTGCCTTCCATGTGTTTTCATCTTTTAGCTCATATTTGGCTGCTAAGCTAGCTGGGAACATGCTTGTTAAAATAAACAAGCTGCTTGTTACTAATCAGCTAATTATAATTTTAAAAGATTCTCAGTTTTGTTATAAATTGGACGATGAATTGAAGATTTATCTATTGTACATATAGCTCTGTATAAACAGTAGCACTAGAGAGTTAAATAAAACAAATCTTTTAATGACACGTTATAAACGCTGGTGTCACTCAGTCGTAAGATGCTTTATTTCATAGCTTTCTACTTTTCTCAGGAAGAGAAACATAAAGTTTAGAGACATTTGAGGTTTTCACAGCCGACGTCTTCGACCAGTGGAAGAACAGAAACAACCGTTGGTGGACAGATTCTTTTTTCAGTTTGAAAAGCAAACTTTCCCGTCCCTCCTTCAGAAACTAGCCAAGCTCCTAAATTTGATGTTAGCCTGGAGCCTGAGACGGTGAGCAAGGGCGAGAAGCTGAGCCTCAAATGCCACGTGAGCGGCTCTCCTCCACTCACCATCCAGTGGATGAAGGACAGGAGGGAGCTGAAGTCCGGCGGAAACACCAGGATCACGTTTGTTGGTGGGACGGCCTGTCTGGAGATCAGCCCGGTGGCAAAGACTGACGCAGGAGATTACCTGTGCAAGGCCAGCAATGCCACGGGCAGCGACTTCTGCAAGTCCAGGGTCAATGTGCAAGGTAACCACATTACGTGTCTGAACTTCTCTGATTGTTTCAATCTCTTCTCTTCTGTTGGCTCTTTATTTGACACTTGTTCTTACACTCACCCTTTTCTTCACAGCTTTTAATTTGAGTTGGGTCCAAATGGTTTTAGAAACTTCTGGAGGGTTCAGGTGGTTTTACTCAACGAAAGCTTTAACTTCAGTCATACCTGTGTAATAACATTCTTGTACATCTCACGGCTGCGCAGACTCTTGAAAAAAACTCTTATACGGTGAATGTAGAATGATGTCACCCACTCGGGGAGCAACATTCGTCACAGTTATAATCATTGATACGGGTTCAACGGATTCTACTAATTAAATATATCTATCTATCGATGGAGCAGGTTTCTTGGTTTCATTCACCAAAATTCACTTTCATAATTTTTTCTCAGACAAAGGAGCCAAGGCCGCCCCTGCTGAGGCCGCCGCCCCCCCCGCCCCGGCTGCAGCGGCTCCGGTCAAAAGACTGGAGAACTTGTTCTTCATCGAGGAAACGAAAAATGTTTCTGTCTCAGAGAGTAAGTAAAGTGTTGGACGTCTTTTCTGTGGAAACACTTCAGTGTTCACTTGTTACCTCTTTAAAAAACTGCAGAGACTCGACTTTCATCGTTTAAAAATCACAACATGACGAGTTATTAAAACAATCCATCACAGCAGAGTTACAAACACTGAAAAAGGTCAATGTGCAGCTACATGTTTTCCGTATTTTTTACAGAGGGCACAGCAACCTTCATAGCCAAGATTGGAGGTGACCCGATCCCGAGCGTGAAGTGGATGAAGGGCAAATGGAGGCAGATCACTCCCGGTGGTCGTATCTCCATCCAGCAGAAGGGCCAGGATGCCAAACTGGAGATCCAGGAGGTGACCAAGTCGGACGCCGGGCTCTACCGATGTGTCGCCGCCAACAAGCACGGAGAGATCGAGTGCAGCTCTGAGATGGAGGTTTCCAAAAAGGAGGAAGCGGAAGGACTCGGAGACATAAGGACAAGACTGAAGAAGTAAGACCTGAGTTGATTGTTGGATTGATTGATTTTGTTTGAGTATCTTTTAAGAAGACAGGAAACAGAAAAATGTACATTAAGAGAAAATCTCTTGTGTTTCATTTTTGTTTCCAGGACTCCCTCGAAGCAGAAGAGCCCAAAGAAAGAGCTCGAGGTGAATATCGTGGAGTTGCTGAGAGGTAACGACCCCAAAGATTACGAGAAGATCCTCCATGAACATGGGATCCACGACTTCCGGGCCATCCTGCAGGCCATGGACTTCCTGAAGAGGGAGAGGGAAATGGAGACTGGAAAAGTGGTAAGAGACACACAACCGATCCTGATGATGAAACGTACAAATCAATCTTTAACATTTAAGACTTTCTTGCACTGGTTCACTTTCGACCGTCATCTTTCCTGCTGCAGGAAGTGGAGCACGGAGGTCGGGTTGAAGAGGAGGATGTGGCCAAATTCATCCAGCAGCTGGAGGGACGTGTCGCCACTGAGGTACCAGAAAGTCAATCAATCAATCAATCAATCAATCAATCAATCAATCGATCGATCGATCGACCGACCGACCGACCGACCGACCGACCGACCGACCGACCAGTCAGTCAGTCAGTCAGTCAGTCAGTCAGTCAGTCAGTCAGTCAGTCAGTCAGTCAGTCAGAGGTTATTAGGGTTGGGGTTAGTTTGTCTCACAGATGTTAACGAGGATCAACTTCCTGTTCTTAACTCAACACGAGTCAAATAGAAACTTAGTGATCAGTGAGTAAAGCTCAGTCCCATGTGAGGATCTTCTCCCAGGACACACACAGGTGCTGATGGAACTGAACACAACAACACAACAACACAACAACACATCAACACAACAACACAACAACACAACAACACAACAACACAACCACAGGATCATTCAGCACATCTGTAAACTTTTTTCCTGTTGACGTGCTTTTGTTTCTTATTATTTATATTTGTATGAGATGCAGTTGAACATATTGAGAACGTTGATTACTTTTACTTTTTCAACAGCTTGGTAGTTATTGAATCAAAATTAAAATCAAAATGAAAGGCTTAAATCTGGAGCTTGATCTAACTTTTTGGAATACAACTTCACATTAAAACAATAATTTGTATGTTTTTGTACTTTTTATGCTCTGATGTCGTATTTTCTGATGTAAACATAATGACCATTGCTGTGGGATCTTCAGCCTGTCTCTGTCGTGGAGGACATCAGTGACCAGACGGCGACTGAGAGCCAGAGCGCCACCTTCCAGTGTCAGATCAGGATCAACTACCCAGAGATCGCTCTGACCTGGTACAAGGAAACACAGAAACTCGACAACAGCGACAAGTATGACATCAGCAGCGTGGGAGACCGCCATTATCTGAAGGTCCTCAACTGCCAGGGCAAAGATCAGGGCAGCTACCGTGTTGTGTGTGGTCCTCACATCTCCAACGCCAAACTCACCGTGTCAGGTAAGAGTGCGACTCTCTTTGCTTCCTGTCTGGACTCGAGTCGGTTTTCAGGTTCTAAATCATGTGTCTTCTGTTCTGGTTTTGTGTTTCTTCATCTTAATCAAGTCCTAAAGTCTTGAAAGATATAAAAGCCAATCTCTCAAATAATCAGTGTTTTGAAAAACCAGACGTTAATTGTCATCATCTGGTTTTAGCCGAAAAAATTCCGTTCAGTAAATGCATCAGAAGCATGGAGGTCAGTAAACGTTGCTCCGCCCCCTTCGAGTGCGAGTTGTGCTTCAACTACACCAACGTCACATGGTACAAAGACTCATGGGAGCTCAAAGAGAGCCCAAATATGACTTATGAGTTTCATATTCACGGTTTAAAAACACAGGTTCCCCCTCTTCACTAAAGTACAGCAGACATTTGAATTGAACGTGTCTCAGAAAGTGTTAACAGGGTCTCTGCTCCGTCAGGAGTTGACTCTGTGGTCGCTGGACCGGAGCCGGAGGGAGAAGCTCCAGCTTCCGCCCAGCTTCTCCTCCCAGACAAAGGTCGTTCTCTCAGCCCGATTATCACAATACAGTTAATCAGATTATCACAATACAGTTAATCAGATTATCACAATACATCTATTTCCATGTGATGACCTGTCGTACCTTGTTCCTTCACAGACGTTGTGTTAGGAAAGGTTCCTCAGGGTGAGTATCTGATAAAAACATTATTATTAACGTTTAACTGAACACGTGAAATAATACAAACAAGTAGACTTGTTAATAATTGAAGTTATTTGTGTAAAAACCTTCAGACGTCCCCGACGTGTCGCTTCCAGCAACAGAAACAGACTCTTATGTTTTCAGAGGTGAGTCTGTTTCCATCAGTCCAACTCAAGGTCACCACCTCTCACGTCATTCTGACACTCATCGATATTTTTTTTTCAACCTATCAATCAATAGATTCCTCTGAAATTTATCAGTACGAAGAAACAACTCGAGTTAAAGGTACAAACGTTTGAATCAACTAAACGATCAAGTTTGAACTAACTATCGTCACTTCTACGATCTGCGTGAAGGAATCTGACGATTCTGCTTCTCATCCATCAACTGTAACGTTTCATCTTAAACTGTAACCTTCATCTTCTTCATCCTAAAACCTGTGTTCATCATCACTGCTCCTAATAAACCTGTGCTGCCATCGAATGTCAACTAGTTCACTTTAATAACAACTTTTGTGAAAACATTTCAAATGTAACTAAATGATCAAATACACAGAAGATTCATCTTAGAAATAAAAGTCAGAAGAGTGAAAATAATCTAAATTCTCATTAGATTCCAAATATATGAAATAGAACTTCAATTTCAATTTATTAATAAGATTTAAAGATAAAAAATAGAGATAAAATTAGAGAATTTCTCAGATTATATCTCAACTTTGAAATTTAAATTTATAATTTATTTTGAAAGTGTTAAATGATGGATTATATTTTTAACTGAAATCTGAATCTTGACTTTAATGTCTTTTAACCATAATCACATGCTTTGAATTGTTTTTTTAATTGGAAATTGTATTTAGCTGACCTTCATTCGCTGTAGGAGTAAATGAAGAGTGATGACAGATGTCTGACTTTAATCTGGAGTTGAATCTGGTCTGTGGGAATCAAACCTGTGGTGATGAAACTTCTCACTCTTCACTTTGAGCTTTTCAAAGAGCGACAGGAGAAGAAGAGACGTTTCTGTTCGTCGCTCATCGTCACAGATGTCGTACTTTTTCTGTTTATATATAGAATCACATCATCAGCATATAAAGCGATCTTCTCCATGTGTTTTCCTCTTTTATATGTTCTTCTGTCATTAATCGTTCTCGTCACGTTTCTTCACTGTCTCAGTCTAATGAAGTAAATTAATAACGGGCGATAATTACAGACGTGCGACGTCGGACTTAGTTTCTTTTTCTAAGTTCAGTTTTCTTCTTCACCAGAAGAGAGAAAGACCGTAGAGGAAGTTGTTGAGACGACTCAGTTCGAGAGCAGAGAAGAAATCCATGAAGGTATAAACACGTCGAAGCTTGTGGCTGTAACGTAACAAAGCCGCTGGTCAAAGCTGCGTTCACGTGTAAAACGCTTCACACGCCCCCTGCTGCTCACAGAAGCTTTAACCTTCTCACGCTTGAGCTGTTTGTGTCGTAGACGTAGGTGTTGTCTTCTCCTTCCTTGTTTGTCTTCTTTGTGTTTGAGTTTCCTATTCTTGAGTCTTTCCACTTCCTCTTAAGCTCTTGCTAATGCTCAGCGGCTTCTGTCCACTAGACGGCAGTAGAGAGTAGATGCTCGTGGTTTTGATGTGAACTCTCTTGATTCTTTAAGTGACGGAGGTTCACAGCCGAGCGGAGGAGAAACGCTTGGACGCTCCCGCTCCAGTCGAAGGTAACTTCCTCTTTTGTCTCAGTCGTTCACGTATCAAGTCTTTTCTTCTTCAGTCTCATTGTTTGTTTTTCTGTTTCTCTCCATTTTCGAATTTTTGTATGAAATTGTAGATGTTGAACTCAAAAAGAAAAAAATATTTAAATGCAGAAATATTATCTTAATTCAGATTTTGGACATTTTTGAGCTTTGTCAAATCATTATCAATTTATTGAATGGATCAGTATTTATGTTACAAGAGTAGAATACACTGAATCCTTTCTATATACTTCTAATGTATTTAACATTAAACAGCAGATTCACAAATTGTATAATGGAATTTAAAGGTTTGACATTATACACAGATCTGTTTAATGTCCCCCCCCCCCCTCGTGGCGGTCATAACACTTAGAGATTAAAGAAAACTCTATAATATAAAAAAACAAACCCGTGATCTTGAGATGTTTCTCTGGACGTCTGTCTGTGAAACTTGTTGTGGAGAGTTTTTCTTTGTGTGTTGTTGGTTCTTTCAGCTGTTTGTTCTTTACATGTGTGTGTTTGTGTTTTTCTTCTTTCACCAAACTCTTGAAGCATTTGACTCTGTTGTCTCATGTTTCTCTGTTAAACCTTGAAGAACCTTCAGTTCGTGCTGAACCAGAGAAGTTCAGTCCTGAACCTTATCAACACAAACCAACAACAGCAGAAACAAAACCTTTTCCTCCTGAGGCCAAAGTGAAGCGGGAACCTGAAGCAGTGAAAGTTGAAGCTGTGAAGAAAGAAGCAGAAGCTGCTAAAGCGAGAGGTAACGTAGTGAACACTTGTTTAACTTCTGGTCGACTACAGAGACCTGGTGTTTGACGTCTTGAGGTTTCGTTCCATGTTGTTTTCTTACATGTTTAAGTCCTCAATGTTTTCACCTCTTGCTGCTCTAACGTATCTGGAGCTTGGAAACAGCTTCATATTCTTCTACGTTTACTGGAGGAATAAATAACTTTTGACAGTGAAGCTCGATGTGTTCTTCAAACAAACTTAATTATCAAGTCAAACCAAAGGAAGTGGTAGTTCAGCCAATCGATGTGAAGGAAACTTCACCAGAGGCTGAAGTGATTTTAACAGAAGGTGTGAGAGGGACCATCTTTAATATCTCTGCTCCTGTGACTGGTTCTCTGTCTCCATGTTCTGTGTCTTCTTGTTCTCTTTGTTCTAAGCACTCGTTAGAGTGGACTGTAATTCTAGATCTTGGTGGTCACCAGGTTACTGAACATGTATGTATCATGTTTTTTCAAAGTACCAGAAACCCCAAAGCCTGAAGAACCTGTAGTTCCTCCAACCACAACCAAGGTTTCTCCCTCCACACCAGAACGTCTTGCAGCTGAAGGTATCAACCGTTGACTTTCAATCTTGTTCTTGGTCTTTCTGACTCTGACCTCACTCGTTAAAAGTCTTTGATTCCAGCTGAGCCTCGGCCGTTACCTGTAGCCAAAGGAACTGCAGAGAACCTGTTAATAATCACTTTCTTCTACTTGTTTTGTGTTTAAATTGTTTATTGTGTCAATAATTTGTTATGTTTTATCTCAAAATAATATGATTTAAATATATTCCATGAATATCTTTGAGTTAAGCACTCGTTAGAGTGACACTTTCAATTGTGGATTTTTCTTTCAAAATATGGTTAAAAAGATAATCATCTCATAAATAAATGTTCTTCTAAGTTGTCTCAGAACCAAAGAAACCAGAGACTCCAAGAAAACCAGCTTATATTCCCGTAACAAAACCAGAGGAACCGAAGAAAGAGGTTGTCGAAGAGACAAAGAGGTCTGCCAAGGTGTCAGAGAAGGTTCCAGAAGGACCAGAACAGGTTGTCCAAGACACAAAGAGGGTTACCGAAGCTCCAAAGAAAACTCAAGAAACACCTGCAATAGTCCCTGAGGCACCAAAGAAGGTTCCAAAGAAGGTTCCACCCCAAAAAGTAGTGGAAGAAATTAGGAGGGTTCCTGAAACACCAAAGAAAGTCCTGGAAACACCAAAATTGGTTCCAGAGGAACTAAAGAAGGTTCCAGAAGAACCCAAAAAGGTTCAGGTAATTGAAAAGAGGGTTCCTGAAGCCCAAAACAAAGTTCAGAAAACACTTGGGATAGTTCCAGAGGTACCAAAGAGAGTTCCTGAAGAACCAAGGGAGACTCCAGAGGAACAACAAATGGTGCACCACCTAGAACCAGCCGCACCACATGACTTGGAAACACCGAAACCTAAACTTCAGGCTCAGCCTCAACAACAAGGTAGATATGCTGCAAACTAATTGAAAACATCAGATTGACTTATCCTGACTCATCTTGTTCTTTTACTCACGATTTCTATCTTTTATTCTGAAATGTCTTCAGCTATTTCTTCAAATGTTTTGTCTGATTCTGTGCCGTCATGTGTGTTGACTGTTTGTTGCGTCACATCAATTATCACACTGACTTCGTGGTTGATCCTTGATGGTTTTTGTTTTGTGTTGTTTTCCTCTTGGCCACCGCTCCATGGTGCAAATCTTCATTCTTGGGTGAAATCTTAAAATGACGTCAGTTTGCCTGAAGACTGATCGTCGTGGAACAGAAGTGGTTGAAGACAGAAAGGAGTCTTCTGTCAGAAAGAGTCGTGGACAAAGGAGTTCTCTTGCAGCAGAAGTTGAACAGAGACAAGTGGAAGTGAGGACGTACGAGTCCAGTGAAGAAATCACTTTTGAAATGCAGCAACAAGTGGTGAAAGATTCTTTGTGGTTCTGTGAAGATCAGAAACATGAATATCAGGAGGCTGGAAAATCCGTAGACACTGAACCATGTGATGAAGAAGACTTTGATCAAGAAGATGTGGACCTGACCTCAGTCCCCCCACCTCCACAGAACTTTACACTGACACCATCAAAGCTAGACATCGCACCAAAGACTGCAATGATTCATCTTGCAAAGACAGAAGTTTCACCTCCTGACCCTGGATCTGCAGCCAGAGAAGTTAAGGCAAGTGCTCAAGAACGAAAACTCAAAGAAGAAACTGGTGCAGAGCAGAGAGACACGACTGAATCATCTCAATCCATATGTCCTGAAGAAGTCCTCTTTGCAATGGAGGAGCTTGTTAAACCTCAAGTCTCTGCTGCACTTGAATCAGTCACAATACAGCAGAAGTCTAGAGGAACTGAACATGTTGCTCCTTCAAAGCAAGCTGACTCTGTGGAAGTGGGTCCATCTGAAGGACACATGTCTTCGTCTCCTAGTAAACACACGTCACCGCCTTCTGAACAAGACTTACCCAGAATTCTTCCTAAAACCAGACTGTCTCCTCCTGTGGCAGTTCTTCCTCCTGAGACAGAAGCAAGGCTGAGTAAAAAGATTGAGTTTCCGAGAGAAGACATAAGAAATCCTCCCGAAGCTACCGATGAAATGTGTGTTGAAGACCCTGCATCTCCAGAGACATCACGTCCTGAACAGGAAGAACTGTCTTCTGAAGAGGAACTCGTCCAAGCAGCATCAGTCCCAGAGCGTCGGAGAGGATCATCTCCAGTTCCTCAGATTCCTTTGCCGGAGAAAACTGTCCTTCAGGAAGAAACTGAACCAAAGAAGACATCTCCGTCTCTTCCCAAAATGTTAACTGCTCCTGAAGAAACCTTCGTACCTGAAGAAGTGACACTGTCCAAGAAATCTAAAGACACGGTTTCTTTGACTCAACAACCGAATGTTCCACCACAGAAGACATATTTTCCTTTTGAGCAAGAACCTCTTCTACCTGCTTCAGTCGGTTCCTCTGAGGAAACGAGAACCTCTGAAACGAAACCTCTGACACGAGCTGATGATGAGGAACCAAAGAAGAAAACAGAGGTTGAACAACAAACTCTTCAGAAAGGTATTCTGTCGTTCTTGAGCCGCTCAGGTTCATGATCTTCATCAACTCCTCTTCGAAGATGTTCACATCTTTCATGCTCACAAAACTAAAAGACATTTCACTCTAATCTTCTCTTGGTCGCATTAAACCCTCTTTTTGTCTTTAAAACGCATTCTTCTCGTAACATATTTCATCGTTGACCTTCTTTCTTCATTCTGTCACTTCTTCTGTTTGTTTGTGAACTTATTTGTATTTGAATCATCGTTTGTAAGTCGTGATATTGATCACAATGTTTTCTTGGTCGTGATCTTGGAATCTTGTATTTTAAAGTGTCTCCTCAAGAGGAGAAGAAACCAACTGCACCCAAACCAAAGGCTTTAGCTCCTGCTCCTGCACAGAAAGCAGCGCCCCCTGCAGGTAGTCTTGACATATTAACAGTTGACCTGCTGTTTTTACTTCTGTTTGTGTCGTCCTGTTTGTCTCACTCACTTCTCATCATGTTTGAACTTATTCTCTTCTTCATTATGACCATGATCATCTTGTATTTTAAAGTTTGTCCCCCGGAGGAGAAGAAACCATCTGCACCGGCCCTCAAACCTTCACCTCCGACTCCTGCTGCTGCAGAGAGAGTAGCGCCCCCTGCAGGTAGTTGCTCACCTGGATTTATATGTTGCTGTCTGTCTGTTTTCTTTTCCTTGTGTGTTATAGTTTCTTGGTGTTTCCTCAGTCTGGTTTTGTTTCAGTGCAGCGTATCTGACCGTCTTGTTTTCTTGGTCGTAATCTTGGAATTGTATATTTTTAAGTGTCTCCTCCAGAGGAGAAAAAAGCATCAAAACCTTCAGCTCCTGCTGCTGCTGCCAAGGCAGCGCCCCCTGCAGGTAGATCTTTACACTGTTGAACCTGAAACTCTGTCCTGTGTTTCTGTTCTTTTGAATCCCCCCCCCCCCCCCCCCCCCGGTGGCTGCTCCTGTGTTTGTCTGACCTGTGCACTCTTCTCTTTTCATCTTGAATCTGTCTTTGTTCATGTGCTGCCACTTTATCTTCTGTCCTCGTGCTTGTGAAGTTTCTCCTCCAGAGGACAAGAAACCATCTCCTCTGACACCAAAGGTTCCAGCAGAAAAAGTCCTTCTTCCTTCAGGTAGTTTTCTTCTGTTTGTCACGTTGTTGTCTGACTGTGTTTGTCACGTCTGGTTCTCAACAACAGTTTGAATTCTTCAGATGTGTCTGTATTGTTTGAGTTTCTGTCAGTTTGTCAGATCTTTGCCAGTGATTTAATCCAGTTGACGTTGTTGTAGCTCAAGTTGCAGCGATGCAGAGGAAACCGTCTCCTCCGGCCGCTCAGGCTGAACGCTCTCCTGTGTCGGAGGACATGTCTCCACCTGAAGGTAACGCCTCTTCTCTAACTGTCATTCGTGTTGTTGGTCTTCAATCTTCACACAAAGTCACGTCCTGTTGTTGTCTGTCTCAATATGTTGGTCTGTTTGTGGCTCTACTTTCTTTTCTATAATCTCACAGAAAGAAGCTAAATCATCTTGAATGTTTCTCTTGGTGCATCATGATGAGCATCTGAACACAAAGTTGTCCTTCTGTCTTTGAGGAATTAACGTCTTTGTCTTTGATTGAATCACGTTTGTGTCATTGTTTGTTCTGTGAATATTTACATGGATCTTATTAAAATTCTTACAGATATGGAACCAGTTTCAGCTCCTGGACCAACTAAAGGTACCAAACATTTACTTCTTTACTTCCTCATGTAAATAGGCAATAAATCTTCATCCATGTTATGTTGGTTGCTGTCTGATAAAGTACAAGCGTGTGTGAGTCCTGTGTTGTTAAATATGAAATGTTGAGCTTCTTGTTTGTCTGTATGTTAATGTTATGAAGGTGAAAATGCCTCAACCACAGAGCCACCTTTTAAACAGAAGGGTAAGGTTCCTGTTCAAGAGACAAAAACACCCGATTCACCAAAGCTGAGGAGTAAATTCACCAGAAAACCCAAAGAGAAGGAACCAGAACCAGAGATGGTGAAGCTGAAGAAGATTCCAGTGAAAACTCCGGAGCCTGAGAAACAAGTTGAAACTCATAAAGCTGAAGTGACACGGCGTCACGACCCAGAATTAATGGCTCGTGGTCTTCATGACAGAGAAGATCGAGAGGTCATAACGCTTGGAAGAACTGATCGCCTCTTCACTGCAGAGGAAGAGACGGTTCAGCTGAGACACTTTGAGGAAGCTGAACGAGTCGTAGTCGTACAGAAAACACAGAAAGAAGGTTGGACGAGAACTGTCAAACCACAGAAGGAGCAGGAATCTGACCGACCAAGTGTGGACAAGAAGAAAATCACTAAACTGCCAAAGTCAGACGAGTCGAAAGAATCAGTTAAACTCAAACCCTCTGAAAAATCAGGAAAACCAGAAGAAGAACCGCAAAAGATCCAACTCAAAAAGGTGCCAGCAAAGCCCAAAGAGCCAGAGAAGGAAGTCATAACTCACAAAGTTGACACGATAAGACATTATGACACAGAACTAACAGTCCAGAAGCTTCGGGACAGAGAAGATCGAGAGCTGGTAACACTCAGCAGAAGGGAAAGAGTGTTCACTGCAGCTGAAGAGACGTCTGACCTGGGATCTGTGCAGGAAGCTGAACAACCAGAGGCAGAAGATGAGAAATCAAGATGGACCAGAACTCCTAAAGCACCGAAAGACGAAGAGCCTGAACCAGATTTAACTAAGAAGAAAATAAAGAAACTGTCAAAGAAGGAGGAGGAACAAGAGGTGGTGACACTGAAACCATTCCAAAAACCTCAGAAACCTGAAGAAGCTGAGCCTCAAAAAGCTCAGAAAGAAGCTCAAGCACAGACAGATACCAAACGAGCTCGGGTCCAGAGAGCTGAGCCGCCACAGGGAGATCAACCCAGAGCTGCAGGAGAAGACAGATCACATGAAGACGTTCCTGTCAAGAGTCCAGAGGTCCTTCACCTTGTGGACAAAGACCAGACAGAAGTCCAGCTGAAGAATAAGGTTGATCAGGTCCCAGAGCCTGAGGAACCTTCTGCTGCCAACAAGCTTCGTGGAAAACCTCAAGTTACACCAGATAAAGAGAAAGAGAAGGTTCTGTTGAAACCTTATTCTAAAGTCCTCAAGACGGAAGAAAAAACAGAAACAACACCTGAGGAGGAGAAGAAGAAATCTGTGGACATAAAAATACCAAAGAGAAAAAGTCCAAGAGATGAAACTCCGCTCAGAAAAGTTGAAAAGACAATGACACCCAAAAAGGAGGATGAGAAACCTGGAGAGAAGGAAGAAGCAGCTGTTCCACTCAAGAAAGTGATTCCACCAGGAGAGAAGGAAGTGATCCTGCAGAAAGAGGCCGAGAGAGAACTCCCACAAACACAAGCAGACATCTTTAACAGAGGTGTCAAACTCCAGAAGACTCCATCACTGAGAGTCAGGAAAGAAAAGGTAGAAGAAGAAAAGTCTCTCAAACCTTCTGAGCAGCTCAAAAAGGTGGAGCTTAAAACGACGCCTTCACCGAGAGACAAGACTGAAGCTCCGACGCTGAAGAAGGTTCTGAAGAAGCCGTCAGCAGAGGAGAAGCCTGAGAGCGTGAGGATTCCTCTGGTGAAGGAGGTGTCTCCTGGAGCTGTGCACATGAAGAAGGTTCCCACGCAGCCGGAGGAGGAGGTGTTCGAGGAGGAGGAGGCTGGTGAGGAGGAGGAGGAGGAGGAGGCCTGGGGCTGGGAGCTGGTTCCTCCAGACGACTGGGATGGTGAAGGGGTTGATGGGGTGATGGAGACTCCAGGAATGCCTGGCGGGAAACGAGGTGAGGAGACGGCTGAAAGCTGAAGACCATGGAATCATCTCACCTCTGCTGACTCATCTCATCAGCTCCATGTCTAATCACATGACCATCGTTCATCTCCACCTCATGATCCATCTCCGTCCACCCGGCACGTGTCCATCCTGTAATGTCTGTCATCAGATGTTTGTCTTCGCCAGTGTTCGCATCGTCTTTGTCTCTTATGTCCTCGTCATCATCTTCATCTTCCTCTTCATCGTGTGACTCATCGTCCCAGTGTCTCATTCATCATGTTTGTCGTTTGTGTTGCGTGATTCTTTCTCTTGGTTCCTCTGGAGTGTTGAGGTTCACAGAGAAACACAAAACTCATCTGACTCTTTCTTGTCCAGATGGAAAACCATCGGAGGAGCCGGCGAAAGGCAGAGGCCGAGGACTCGGTGGTGAGAGCAAACTCACAACTCACAACTCACAACTCACAACTCACACTTTACACTTTACACTTTACACTCTTTATGTTTACAGCAGAATCACCTGTTCCATAAGTGTCGTAAAGTCTACGTTGTTTATTGTGTAAATCTTTGAATCTTACATCATTTGACCTTTGAAATGTGTGTCCATGAACACACAGATGCTTTTTTACTTGACAGTGACTTGTGTTATCTCTTTCTGTGTGTGATGTTTGTGTAGTTAGTTGTTTTTGTCGTCTTTGAGTTTCGAGGCTCGGTCTGATTCTCAGTCTGAACGGAATCTTAGTTTCTGTTTCTCAGATTTTTCAGATCTTCAGAACATCCCAGAGTCTGAAATCTCTTCTCATCTTGTCTTAAACAAACCTGTTACGTTTTTGTGTGTGATGTTGCAGCGAGACAGACGCCATCACCTGGTGACGGTGGGCGTGGCCGCGGCCTGAAGCCCGGTGGCAAAGGCCCCTCCCCTCCAGAGGATCCCTTCGGAGGGTTCAAGCTGAAAGCCGTCCCTCTGAAGTTCATCAAGAAGCTGAAGGACATCGTGCTGCAGGAAGCCGAGTCCATCGGCTCGGCCGCCGTGTTCGAGTGCGAGGTCTCACCTTCCACCGCCATCACCACCTGGATGAAAGATGGCAGCAACCTGCGCGAGAGCCCCAAGCACAAGTTCACCTCTGACGGCAAAGATCGCAAGCTGAACATTATTGATGTTCAACTGTCCGACACTGGTGAATACAGCTGTGTGGCCAAGAACGCTGGAAAGGAAATAACGTGCACAGCCAAGCTCATCGTAGAAGGTAAACCAGGGTTTTTCTTAAAGTTTTTTTATATTCTTTATTTTATTTTTATATTCTTTATTTTTTTTATATTCTTTATTTTTTTTTATATTCTTTATTTTTTTTTATATTCTTTATTTTTTTTTATATTCTTTATTTTTTTATATTCTTTATTTTTTTTTATATTCTTTATTTTTTTTTATATTCTTTATTTTTGCCCAAGGTGATTTTCTTTCTTTTCTGTCAACCTTCTTCAGAACTGGGTAACTTGGTTCATGTTGGGAGAGGGTTTTTTATTTTGACACAAATTTTGTCTCAACATCAGGAACTTATTTAACTTAGAAGTTAAACTTGTTTTAATGTTTGTACTTCTGCCTGTGAACTTGTTATCATAACATCATTGAAATGATTGTAAAGCAGAAGAAACAGTGTTTAAAAGAGTGGATGTGTGTGAGCAGAGCTTCCTGTGAAGTGGATCAAGGAGCTGGAGCCAGAGACCACGTGTATGAAGAGTCAGCCCATGTATCTGACCTGCGAGCTGAACAAAGAGAGGGAGGTCGTCTGGAAACGGAACGGCGTTCTCCTCAAGCAACAGGCCGGGAAGGTCGCCATCAACATCATCGGGATGCAGCACGCCGTGACCCTCCAGAACGCCACGGAGGCCGACGCCGGCGCCTACACGTGTGAGGTGGACGGACAGGAGGAGGTCAAGACCACGACCAACGTGAAAGTGATCGGTAAGAAGAACCCTTACTGAGAGAATGAAGGGACTCAGCAGCGCCCCCTGGATGATAATATATATATATCACACCTATTTAATAGTGGTTTAGCTCAGTGGCGCCCTCTATACAAAATAATAATATTGGTAATTATTATTAGAGAAACGGAATGATCTGCTGTCGTCACGAAGATTGAATGAAATGAATTCAATCTTGAGTTTAGACGATTGACAGGAAATCGATGTAGTAACTTCAAATTATGAGTTATGTTGATTATGTATGAATATGTTTTTACTGCAGCAGATAAAGATACAAATGTTTTTTTAATTCCAAAGTTTTAAGATTAAAGATATGTTTATAAAGTGTAAACCTTCCTCACCACGTGACACGTGTCATCAGAAATCATCAAGGACTGGCTGGTGAAGCCTCTGAGGGACCAGCACGTGAAGCCCAAGGCCAAGGCCACCTTCAAGTGCGAGCTGTTCAAGGACACGCCCAACTGGAAGTGGTTCAAGGGCGACGAGGAGCTGGCGCCTTCAGACAAGGTGGAGGTCAACAAGGACGGGAAGGACGTGACTCTGACTGTCAACAACTGTCAGCCCGACGACGTGGCCGACTACACCATCCAGGTGGAGGATCGCAGATACTCCGCCAAGCTCACGCTGGGAGGTCGGTGTGAAACTCACGAGAAAAGTCCCTGAGGCCACGTCCAGTCCACACGTCTCACTTGTGTTTGTGTGGTTCCAGAGCGTGAGGCGGAGGTCCTGAAGCCGCTGGCCAGCGTGGAGGTGGTGGAGAAGGAGGAGGCGACCTTTGACACTGAGATCTCTGAGGAGGACGTGGTGGGAGAATGGAAGCTGAGAGGACAAGTTCTGACCAGATCCCCGGTGAGATGTCTGCTCAACGTGTTCCCAGAACTCAGGCGCTGCTTCACTGAAGTCGTGTCTTTCAAATATGAATAATAATATTTATTCTTTATTTTAATTTAATTCATATTTTTAATGACATTCATTTGAGAAGGGAAGTTTATTTAGTTCCAAACGTGTTTTGTCATCAGCTCGTTTTTGTTTTTCAGACGTGCGACATGAGAAGTGTCGGCAGGAAACGTTTCCTGACGCTGAAGAACGTGCAGCTGGAGCAGGCGGGGGAGGTGTCCTACCAGGCGCTGAACGCCGTCACCAGCGCCATGCTCACTGTCACAGGTACGAGTCCGCTGCAGATACACCTCGTCTGGTTGTGTGTCCTTTGTTGCTCAGTTTGTGAGTCTGTGTAAAAGGGGGAATCGCAGAAGGTAAGAAAAGTGTTTGTGAATAACGGCCGAATCCTTCGCACCTCCCAGAGATCCAAATGGGATTTATCGATCAGCTGAAGGACGTTTCAGTGCCTGAGAAGAAACAGGCTAAGTTTGAATGCACAATCACCAAGGATGTGCCAAAGGTCATGTGGTTCAGGGGGGCGGAGATAGTCACCCCGAGCCCCAAATATGAAATAATAGACGATGGGAAGAAACACATGCTGATCATTAACAGCTGTGAGTTTGAGGACGAGGCTCAGTACACCGTGGAGGTGTTGGGACACAAGTCCAGCGCTCAGCTGGCGGTGGAAGGTAAGTGTCGGACAGAACTCGGCTTCACGTCCTGTTGTCATTTCCTGTTTTCAAAGTCGCGACAGCAACAAACAGCCGTGTGCACTGACTGATGTATTCCAGGCATGAGGCTGAAGTTTGTGCAGCAGCTTCAGGACCAAACAGTGAAAGAAGGTCAAACGGTGACCTTCCAGCTGGCGCTGAGTCACGAGAACGTGCCGGTGGTTTGGTACCGAAACGAAGTGAAACTTCACGTGAGCCGCTCGGTTCTCACACATGTGGAAGGGAAGACACACAGTCTAGAAATGAGGACGTTGACTCTCGATGATACCTGCCAGATAAAGGCAGAAGCCAAAGGACTTTTCACTGTGGCTAAACTGACGGTGATAGGTAACCACTTCTCTCTTCTCCTCAGTCACTCAACTCTACTTCTGCTTTCTTACACCTTTGGTTTTATTTCCTTCCTGTTTTTCTATGAATCCATCTTCACTGGATTCATTCCAGTATTGATTATCTTAATGTGTGGATTCTGTTTGTGGGCGTGGTCCTGACACTCGTGTGGTCGATCTGTTGCAGAGGGCGACGCCGTCTTCGTGGTGAAGCTGCAGGACTACACGGCCACGGAGAAGGACGAGGTGTCTCTGGACTGTGAACTGAGCAAAGACGTCCCGGTCATGTGGTACCACGAGGAGAAGGAGGTCATCACCTCCAAGATGGTGGTGATGAGGTCAGAGGGCAATCGCAGGTCTCTGGTCCTGAAGAAAGTGGAGTCGGGCGACAGAGGGAAATACGTATGTGACTGTGGAACCGACAAAACCTCGGCCAACATCAACATCGAAGGTAAACACACAAACATCAGGTCTGCGAGTTTCACAAAGTCGTCTCCTACACAGCTGACATTAGCATCATCATCAGCATCAATCAGCTAACGTTAGCACTAGCGTTGCTTCGTTGATCAACTTCTGTCTCCGGACGTAAAACGACACAAACGACGACTCTTCTATCGCTTTCTACTGAACGAGCTAGCTTATTAGCAAGCTAACAAGCTAGCTCGTCTGCGGCTCCTGTTTTAATCGACAGGAAAATACATTCAGAAAAAAACGAAAACCTGTAAGGAAAAAAAGTCACTAAAGATTAGACATATAAAAAAAAAAAGTATTCTAAAACGGATTCTTTTTTAACGCAGCTCCGATCGCTTTGTCTCATGTTATTTTCACATCTTTCACTTCTTTTCCTGTTTCTCCACCAGCTCGCGACATCAAGGTCGTGCGGCCGATCTACGGCGCCGAGCTGTTTGACGGAGAGACGGCTCGCTTCGAGGTGGAGATCTCCGAGGACGACGTGCACGGCCAGTGGAAACTGAACGGAGAAGTCCTCAGTCCTTCCTCCGTGAGCCCCGCCTCCATTCACCACTTTATATTTATCTACAGTATGAGTATATATGAATGTTGATTTGTGATGCCACTTGTTGATTGAATTTGACAGGACATCGACATCATCGAGGAGGGAGGCAAACACACTCTGATCCTGTACAACTGCAGAGTCTCCATGACCGGGGAGGTGGCCTACTCGGCCGCCAACGCCAAGTGTTCAGCCAACCTGAAGGTCAAAGGTAAACCCGGCTTCTAGAGACGAGTCCGTGAAGGAAACGCAGCAGCACCGGTCCGATCCGTAAACCTGACTCCACCCTTTCCTGCAGAACTCCCTCTGAACTTCCTGGCGGCGCTGAACGACGTGCAGGTGTACGAGAAGGACGAGGCGCGGTTCGAGATCGAAGTGTCTCGGGTGGCGAAGAGCTTCCGCTGGCTGAAGGGCTCGCAGGAGCTGCAGAGCGACGCCAAGTACCAGATCTCACAGGAGGGCAACATGTACGTTCTGGCCATCCAATCGGCCGCCTACGAGGACGAGGCCAAGTACATGTTCGAGGCCGAGGACAAGAGGACGACCGCCAAGCTGGTCATACAGGGTAACGCCCTGTTGTCTTTGAATGCTCCTCTGGTTGCTCCTCGAGTAGAATTCATAAAATACATCCAAAGAAACATCACTTGCTCTTTGTTTGAGGCGTCCTTTCAAAACTGTGTGTGCGTGTTTTTCAGGAATCCGTCTGGAGTTCGTCAAACCGATCAAGGACGTGACGGTGAAGGAGCGGGAAACGGCCGAGTTCAGTTTCGAACTCTCCCATGAAAAAATCTCTGTAGTTTGGTACAAAAACGACGTCCGTCTTCTTCCCAGCAAAGTGGTGCACATGTCGGATCAGGGGAAGATCCACACGCTGGCCTTCAAGGAGGTCACCATCGACGACACGTCCATGATCAAAGTGGAGGCCATGGACAAGACCGTGACCGCCATGCTCACCGTCATCGGTCAGTGTCGCAGAGAAATATCCAGCTTCCATTAAAGATGATTCAAAAATAGCTTTAACATGAAACGCTGTGGTTTCCCTGCAGAGGGCGACCTCTACTTCACCACCAAGCTGCAGAACTACACGGCCGTGGAGAAGGACGAGGTGAAGCTGGTCTGTGAACTGAGCAAAGCAGCCGCAGACGTCAAATGGTTCAAGGACGGACAGGAAGTGACTCCGTCCAAGAACATCGCAATCAGCACGGACGGGAAGAGACGCATCCTGATGGTCAGGAAGGCGGAGAAAGCAAACACGGGATCGTACACCTGCGACTGCGGCTCCGATAAGACGACAGCAAACCTCAACATCGAAGGTAAAGGAGGATTTCATTCTTCTGTTTTTTGACAGTGTACAAAGGAGTTCTTTCTAAAAGTGAGTCCGATTCGTGGCCGTGATGTCATGAAGACGTTTGTGAACCGGATGTTTTCTCCTGCAGAGCGCGACATCAAGGTGGTGCGACCTCTGTACAGCGTGGAGGTCACAGAGACAGAGACAGCCAAGTTCGAGACGGAGATTTCAGAGGAGGACGTCCACGGGAACTGGAAGCTGAAAGGAGAACCTCTGCACCAGTCGCCTGTGAGTCCGACTCCAGCTCAGCACCCGGCTCGGGGCACAACAAACAGTTTGAGTGAAAGTTTGTTTTGTTTCAGGACGTTGAAATCAAAGAGGAGGGAACCAAACACATGTTGATCCTGTTCAACGTGCGTATGGACATGGCAGGGGGCGTCGACTTCTGTGCAGCCAACGCCAAGTCCAACGCTCAGCTCCGGGTCAAAGGTGACACATTCACTTCCCTTGATGTGGTCAGATCAAATTCTATTAAAGACCAAATATATATATATGATAAAAATGTTTAAACATCCATAATATTATTGAACTGATTTCATTATTAAACAAACAACTTTCTGTTTATTTGTTTCTACTTTTAAAACCACGACACCTCATCACATACCAGTGTCATGAGTCTGTCTTTGGCCAATCAGCTGCCGGGTTATTTTTGACTCGTCAGTCTTTATCTGAAGTGAGATGCTGCTCTCTGATTGGTCGAGCAGTGACACCACTTCTACTGTCTCACAAAGCTCCGAGCGGCGTCCATTAACCACGTCTCCTTGTCCCTCAGCTCGCTCCATCGGGCTCACGCGTCCCCTGCAGGACGTGACGGTGACGGCCGGAGAGACGGCGACCTTCGAGTGCGAGCTGTCGTACGAAGGCATCGAGCTGCAGTGGTTCCTGGGAGGAAAGAAGATGGAGGCCAGCGACCGGGTGAGAGCCGTCCGAAAATACGTCTTTTACTTTATCATTTCCTCGTCTGTTAAAAGCCTCAAAGTGTGTTCTCACTTTTTGCAGTGTGTGCGTTTTAGAATTTGTTTTCAGTTTGGAAAGTTTTACAGTGAAAGTCAGAACTGCCACACTCTATAAAAACACAGTTAAAATCTCATGTTTTATCTTTTTTATTTTACTTCACAATTATTTAAAAAAAAAAGTTTATTCATCACATAATGAAACACAAAAGGCAGACTTTTTTACAGTGTGTGGATTTTAAACGTTTTTTAAAGATGAGGAATTATGTTTGATTGAAGAAGATGAGTTTCCTTCAGACAGACAAAAACTTACTAGAATATTATTTTAACTTCAAAATCAGGTTATAAAAAATCTCTCAAGGTTTTTAGAATCAAGTTTTTATTTTTTTCTCTAAAGTTTAAGTTTTTTACTGAGAGCTTTCCTTGGTAAGTAGATTTTTTACAGTGTTGGACGCTGCTGCAGTTAAAAATAACTTGAGATAGGAGAGCAGCTGTTATCATCAGAGTCATAAATAGAACAACTACAACAAGTAATCATGGCCACTGAGGCCCCCCCCCCCATGCTGTATGTTCAAAAGTTATTTACAGTGTTGCGTCCTCAAGAAGATCGGAGAAGATGAATCAGCTGATTCTGATCAATGATTTAAAGTAGAAACTCAGTTTGACTCTTTGACAAAACAAATGGTAGAAAATAAACATTGAATCATTTTCACCGTTTCCTGTTTTATTATCGATCGATTCTGAATCTGGATTCGACACAAAGATCTGAAATCGCTCTTTCAACATTTCGATTTTATTATAGCAGCAGAAAATGGAGATTGTGCTTTTTGAATTCTAGTCAGCCGGCGTCTGATCACAGCATCGAGTCAATGAGCAACACGAGTGTGTGAGTCTGACTGTTGTTCTCTCCCGGCTGCAGGTGAAGACCCGTGTGGCCGGGCGGGTTCACGCTCTGACCGTCAGAGACGTGACGCTGGCGGAGGCCGGCGAGGTCAAACTCACCGCCACCGACTTCCAGACGCAGGCTCAGCTCATCGTCAGGGGTGAGTCCTCGAACGCCCCGCGGCCCTGAACGCATCTCAGACAGGTGTGTTAGTGGAAATCATCTGATGTCCTGTGTGTGTGTGTGTGTGTGTGTGTGTGTGTGTGTGTGTGTGTGTGTGTGTGTGTGTGTGTGTGTGTGTGTGCTCAGAGCCAGCAGTGGAGTTCACGCAGCCCCTGGTGGACCAGACGGTGGAGGAGGAGGCGACCACCACGCTGGAGTGTGAAGTTTCCAGAGAGAACGCAGAAGTTCAGTGGTTCAGAGAAGGACAAGAGATCCGGAAGACCAAGAAGTACGACCTGCTCGCCGACGGCCGCAAGAGGGCGCTAGTGATCCGCAGCTGCACGCCGGACGACGCCAAGATGTACACATGTGACACCAAGGAGTTCAAGACTTCCTGTTTCCTGGAGGTCACACGTAAGCACCAAACGTTTTTATTTAACATTTGCTTCCACAGCTTCACTTCCTGTCACAGAGAACCTGTAACAAGGTTATTTATTCTAATATTCACCTATTTATCTTCATTTGGAAACAAGGTAAGTCAACTAACACTGGATCTATTGTTAAATGTTAAAAGGTCTTTATTTTTATATTTTTGTGATTTATTTACAAAGATGTTCAGGGATTTAACTTCCTTACATTCACATATAGTTTGTTTTGACTAAATGGAGTTTTACAGTGCACAAGGTGAATAATCTGTAAAGGTATATGAACTAAAAGTTCAGAATTTTAATATCATTTAAAACAGATACAATTTGTCCACTTCAGTATTTAAAGTAAACTAAAAATATATGATTTGCTCAAACAAAACGGTTTTATGTAGAATCGGTCTCTGCTCCGTCATGTGACTTCAGCTCCAAGAAAACAAAGTGATACAAACTCAGGATTTGAGTTTAAATTTTAAATGATTTGTATAACTGAAGAAACAGCTGATGTCCGTGTTTGAGTCTGTGGAACCTGAAGGTGTCTCCTCGTGTCTCCAGCTCCACACGTGGAGTTCACCAAGCCCCTGAAGGACGTGGAGGTCAAAGAGAAGGAATCTGCCAAGTTTGAATGTGAAGTGTCCCGCGAGTCCGCCAAGGTAAGCCCCGCCCCCATCCGTCACTCCGCCCCCCGACCATCAGACGTGATCCCACGGCGGTAACGCCTCCTCTCTCTCACGCCAGGTTCGATGGTTCAAGGACGGCAGCGAGATCAGGAAAGGAAAGAAGTACGAGATGGTTTCTAAGGGGGTCCAGAGGATCCTCATGGTCCACAAGTCTGTGTTCGACGATGAGGCCGAGTACGAGTGCGACGCCAGAACCTCCAAGACGTCCGGCCTGCTCACCGTCACCGGTCAGGACTCCTTCCATCTTTAGGCCTTCTGCTGAGGAAGCAGGACTCAGGTGGAGACGCTCACCTTCTCTTTGTCTTCACCTTCACAGAGGAGGCCGCCAGATTCACCAAGAACCTGTCCAACGTGGAGGGAACCGAGACGGACAGCGTGAAGATGATCTGCGAGGTGTCCAAGGCTGGCGCCGAGGTCACGTGGTTCCTAGGAGAGCAGGAGCTGCCGGAGGGAGGACGCTACGAGCAGATCATGGACGGACGCAAGAGGATCCTGATCATCCAGGACCTGAGGATGGAAGACGCCGGCGAGTACAACTGCCGCCTGAGTCCGAGCGTCAAGACGTCGGCCGCGCTCAAACTGAACGGTGAGGGACCAGAGACACTCCGGTTAGAGGAGAGACGTCCTCAAACGGACATCAGACCAAACTGATCTTCTCTCTCTTCTCCCCCCCCCCCCCCTCAGAACTGGCAGCTGAGTTCATCGCTCGTCCTCAGAACCAGGAAGTGGTGGAGGGAGAGAAAGTCGAGTTCGCCTGCTCCGTTTCTAAGGAAACGCACGAGGTGAAGTGGTTTAGAGGAGATGAGGAGGTGGAGTCCGGGGACAAGTACAGTATAATCAGTGAAGGAAAGAGACGGGCTCTTATTGTGAAGGACTGCAAACTGAAGGATGAGGGCGGGTACGTGGCGCTGATCGGAAGCGTCCGAGCGTCAGCTGACCTGCTGGTCATCGGTAAGACTCCTCCTCGCTCTTATTCATGGTTCTGACAGATCCAAGGTTCGAATTTAACGAGTCTTTACTTTGCTGTAGAAAAACTGAGGATCATCACGCCCATCAAAGACACGGAGGTGAAGGAAGGAAGCGAGATCGTCTTCAACTGTGAGAGCAACACGGAGGGAGCCAAGGCCAAGTGGCTGAAGAACGAGGAGACCATCTTCGAGAGCAGCAAGTACATGATGTCTCAGAGGGACAACGTCCTGTCTCTGAGGATCCGAGACGCTCAGAAGAGCGACGAGGCCGTGTACACCGTCAGCCTGGCCAATCACAGAGGAGAACAGGCCAAGTGCAGCGCCAGCGCCAAGGTCAAAGGTAAACTCTTCTCTCTCTGTATTCCACCTGCTTGTTGTTATCAAACCTCTCTGCGTCATGTTGGAACCATGTTTCTAGTTTAGTTGAATCTTCTCTACATTGAATCACTGATCGTCTCTGAGGCGTCGCTCTGGTTTTGTCTGACTTGGTTTCTGCGTCTCCTCAGCGGAGAAGCTGAAGTTCCTGGAGCCAATCGAGGACATCGAGACCCAGGAGAAGAAGACCATCAGCTTCACCTGCAAGGTGAACCGGCCCGAGGTGAGCGTGAGGTGGATGAAGGCCGGCGTGGAGCTGACGCTCAGCAAACGCGTCGTCTACCGAGCCGACGGCCTCAAGCACACGCTGACCATCAAGGACTGCGTCATGGCCGACGAGGGCGAGTACACGGCGCTGATCGGAGACGTGAAGTGTGCGGCGGAGCTGATCATCAGCGAGGCGCCGACCGACTTCACCACGCAGCTCAAAGACCAGACCATCACCGAGTTCCAGGACGCAGAGTTCGTCTGCAAGCTGAGCAAAGAGAAGGCGTCGGTCAAGTGGTACAGGAACGGACGTGAGATCCGAGAAGGAGCCAGGTAGGAAACAGACTTCACTGATCTTATCATTTTAAACATATTCAAAGTCAAAACATTGTTCATACTCGACAAGCAGCAGAGATGTATTCTGAAATTAATATGAAGAAAAAGAAACAGACTTTAAATAAAGATGGCCGACATGATGCCTTGTCGAAAGTGAAGCCACATCCCCCTGGTGGCGGATCACGATTCTGATCAGTTTGGTTTTATTTCGTTATTTGATGATATCAAATCAGACTTTGTTGTGGGGTCGGCAACCGATGGTCGTTATTTCCAGTTTGTGTTTCTGCTCCGATGAGAAGAGGTTCAGGTCAGTAAGGTGTGTTCAGCTTCATGATGAAGGGTTCTGGTTCTCAGATATCACATGGAGAAAGAAGGGAACGTGTGCAGACTGATCATCAAGGTGTGCAGACCCGATGATGAATGTGAATATGCTTGTGGAATAGACGAGAGAAGGAGCAGAGCCAGACTCTTTGTTGAAGGTAAAGTCTTCAGATCTCTTCTTTTAAAAACCTCCGAGGTCAAACCTTCATGTCTTCACGTGTGACTGTTTTTATTTCCTGTCCCACAGAGACGCCGGTGGAGATCGTCCGAGCGCCACAGGACGTGTTCCAGCCCCCGGGCTCGGACATCGTGTTCGAGGTGGAGCTGAACAAGGACCGAGTGGAGGTGAAGTGGTTGAGGAACAACATGATCATCGTCCAGGGAGACAAGTACCAGATGATCAGCGAGGGCAAAGTCCACCGCCTGCAGGTGTGTGAGATCCGACCTCGAGACCAGGGCGAGTACAGGATCGTCGCCAAAGACAAAGACGCCAAAGCCAAGCTGGAGCTGGCGGGTGAGTCCACGCGGACACGTTTCCCGACGACTCTTTTCATTAACACAGTTTATTACGGTTCATTAACCAGAGGATTGTTTCCTCTGCAGCTGTTCCCAAGATCAAAACCACCGACCAGAACCTGGTGACGGACGCCGGGAAACCCTTCGTCATGAGCGTGCCCTACGACGCGTACCCGCGGGCCGAGGCTGAGTGGTTCCTGGAGGGATCCAGTCTTCCCGTCCAGAACATCGACACGTCCGCTGACAAGACCGAGTTCCGTTTGAAGAGCCCGGTGAAGGGCGACCGGGGCCGCTACCGAGTGCTGATCCGAAACAAGCACGGCGAGGGCGAGGCCATCATCCACCTGGACGTGATCGGTGAGTCTGGGCTCAGCTTCATGATGCTGCTGGATGTCTGTGGACCTTTCTTTACATCCTGTTGATGGTTTGCAGACGTCCCCGGAGCGGTGAAGAACCTGAGAGTGGTCGACACTGCTAATGGAGAGGTCAGTCTGGCGTGGGAGGAGCCTCAGAGCGATGGTGGAAGCAAGATCGTTGCTTACGTGGTGGAAAGACGAGACGTGAAGCGTAAGACCTGGACGCTGGCCACAGATCGGGCGGATGCTCTGGAGTACTGCGTCGGCGGCCTCCAGAAGGAGGCGCTCTACCTGTTCAGAGTCTGTGCACGCAACCGAGTCGGGAGCGGACCCACGCTCGCCACCGAGGACGCCGTTCAGGCCAAGAACAAGTTCGGTGAGTAACAACCAAAGGTTCTCGCTTGTCTTCACACATCTTGACACGTTTATCCAAATCAAATCCTGAACATTTGTTTCCTCAGACGTTCCTGACGCTCCAGAGAACGTCGCCGTCGCCAGCGTGAACAAGTTCGGTGCCACCGTCACCTGGGCGCCGCCCAAGTTCGATGGCGGCTCTGAGATCACGGCCTATGTGATCGAGCTGCGCGACAGGACCTCTGTCAAGTGGGAGGCGGCCCTGGTCTGCAGCGCCGCCGACCTTTCGGCTGCACTGAACGACGTCGTGGAGAACAAAGAGTACATCTTCAGAGTCCGGGCAGAGAACAAGGCCGGCGTCGGCCGAGCCAGCGCCGCCACGAAGCCCGTGAAGATCATGGATCCCATCGGTGAGTGAAAACCAGCTGAGCAGTTTGGAACCTGCTGTCTGTAAAACACTCAGCGGCTCGTTTCATTGGATGCTTTGTGTTCCGGCTGCAGAGAGGCCGAGCCCACCGCAGAACCTGAACCACAGCGACCAGATCAGCTCCGCCCTCAGTCTGACCTGGGAGACGCCCACCAGCAACGGCGGCAGCATGATCACCGGCTACATCATCGAGAAAAGTGACGAAGGCAGCGACAAGTGGCTCCGCTGCAACGCCAGGCTGTGTCCGGATCTGTCCTACCGGGTACGCCACGCAGCCGCAGCCGCAGCCGCAGCCGCTGCTCACATGCTCACTGCTGCAGGTCGAAGCTTCAGGTCCTAACAGCCTTGATCTTCCTCTTCAGGTGTCGGGTTTGAAACCGGGTCAGAAGTATTTCTACAGAGTCTCAGCTGAGAACGCTGCCGGCCTCTCCGATCCGGCCAATCAGGTCGGGCCGCTGCTCGCTGACAACCCTCACGGTACGAGAACCACGACTCATCTCTACACGTCCAGTGAAAACTGTTTTAAAGACCAAGAGTTTAAAACCTGGTTCAACTCAACTTTCTTTTCAATCTCATGTCAAATGTCAAATGTTATTGATTCAGTAAAGTTATAAAACGTCCTGTTGATGGCAGCCACACGTTGAACCCACTGTTCTCTGAATGATTCTGGGATGTATTTCTCCTCAACAGTCGGTCCGACCTTTGACCTCAGCGCCTTCAGGAACGGCCTGGAGGTCATCGTCCCTCAGCCCCTGACCATCAGGGTCCCGATCAGCGGGTACCCGACCCCCGTGGCCAAGTGGACCTTCGGAGAGAAGGAGCTGACCACGGCGGACGAGCGCGTCGCCATGGTAACCAAGCCCACCTTCACGGAGCTGACGGTCGCCCCGAGCGTCCGTCCGGACAAAGGCAGCTACGCTCTGCAGCTGGAGAACGACGTGGCGTCCGTGTGCGGCGAGATCGAGGTCAACGTCATCGGTAACGAGTCACTCCAGAATGAATGTTTCCTAATAACTAGTGACAGTAAATAAAGGAAGTCCACTCTGATGTTAGTTCCTCAATAATCTCCTCTTTGAGTTTTTATTCAAGTAAACTAATTGATTTCTTCTTCACCTTTTTTCCCAGCATGCCCCAGTGCTCCGAAGGACTTCAAGGTGGCTGAGGTGACACGTCACCACGTCCACATGATGTGGGAGGCGCCCGAGCACGATGGAGGAAGTCCTGTGACCCACTACCAGATCGAGAAGAGAGAAGTGTCTCGCAAGACCTGGGCCAAGGTCCGTCCCCCAGTGATGATGTCACACAGAGCGTTTCTCTCAGTGATGATGTCACACAGAGCGTTTCTCTCTTTGATGATGTCACACAGAGCGTTTCTCTCTGTGATGATGTCACACAGAGCGTTTCTCTCAGTGATGATGTCACACAGAGCGTTTCTCTCAGTGATGATGTCATACAGAGCGTTTCTCTCTGTGATGATGTCACACATAGTGTTTCTCTCTGTGATGATGTCACACTTTCCACGTCACGGTCAAACTTCATCGTTAAAATACTGTTGTTATTAAACACGGTGTTTTTCCAGGTGGCGACTGGCGTGCTGGACCTGGAGCACACGGTGACAGACGTGATTGAAGGGAAGGAGTATCTGTTCAGTGTCATCGCCTGGAACAAGTGCGGCGCCGGCGAACCGGCGTACATCGACGAGCCCGTGAACGTCTCCTCTCCTGCCAGTGAGACCTTCTTCATGTGTCTCTGTGAGAGCTGACATTTCTTCTAATAAAGAATCTGGTGAACATCCTGTTTTTGTTTCCCCAGCTGTTCCTGATCCTCCTGAGAACCTGAAGTGGCGTGACAAGAGCGGCAAGAGCATCTTCCTGTTCTGGGAGCCGCCGAAGTACGATGGCGGCGCCCACATCAAAGGTTATGTTGTTGACAAGTGTCAGCGTGGAACCGATAAGTGGGAACCGTGCGGTGACCCCATCCCTGAGCTCAAGTACGTCTTTGATCCACGGTTTGGTGAATTACTGTTGTTGTGTTTGTATAAGTTGTGAGTGAGTGTTGTGTGTATATTTGTGTATAAGTTGTGTATAAGTTGTGTGTAAGTGTAGTTGTGTTCTCTCAGGTTCCAGGTGGGCGGTCTGATTGAGGGTCACTGGTACGCCTACAGAGTGCGAGCGTTTAACAAGCTGGGCGCCAGTCGTCCGTGCCGAGCGACGGATGAGATCCAGGCGGTGGACGCTCGAGGTGCGTGAGCTTCTTCATTACTCTTCATCTTCCACCAGCTGATTCCATCAGAGACAAACAGGAAGGAAGCTTCTTGCCAAACTAAACGAATCAGGATCAGGTTAATGAAGAAGGATCTGGAGCTTTATGGATCCTGAGCAGTGATGGAATCAAAAAATATGAGATCAGGTGTAAAAATGATGAGTTTCAGGAACCAATATTAAAATATTATTTTCTGTAATGTCTGCAACAGAACCGCCAGAGATCCAGCTGGACGTGAAGCTGCTGGCTGGTCTGACCACGAGAGCCGGGACCAAGATCGAGCTTCCCGCTGATGTCAAAGGAAAACCCGATCCCCGCGTGAAGTGGACCAAGGCCGACCACGTCCTGAGAGCCGACAACCGCATCGCCATCGACACGCAGCCGGGACACTCCAAGCTGTCCATCGCCGACTCCACACGAGGAGACACCGCCACCTACATCATCGAGGCCGTCAACACGTGTGGACGCGCCACCGCCACCATCGACGTCAACATCCTTGGTGAAGACTCACATCATTATTTATTCTCTGAACTTAATATCACGCAGAGAAGTGAAACTCAACCATTGTTCTGAAGAAAAGAACCAGAAACTCGAAAACAAATGAAAAGTCTGAGCTGGAAGGAGAAGGTTCTGAAACTGACCTGCAGCTTCTGTCCGTTTCTCTGCAGATAAACCTGGACCTCCTGCTGCCTTCGATATCTCTGAGGTCACCAACAGTTCCTGCCTCATGGCCTGGAACCCCCCCCGAGACGACGGCGGCTCGGCCATCACCAACTACATCGTGGAGAGTCGTCTGACGGACAAAGAGGAGTGGGTGAAGCTGTCGGCCACCATCAAGCACACCACCTTCAAAGCCTGCAAGCTCAGCGCCATGAAGGAGTACGTGTTCAGGGTCAGCGCTGAGAACCAGTACGGAATCGGTGCTCCTGCAGAGCATGTGCCAATCGTTGCAAAGTATTCCTTCGGTAAGTTTCTGTTATCTAACTCGTTGATAAAAATCATCAATAAAAGGTAAAGAGCCAATGACAAATCTGATTATTTCCCTCCCGGTTCAGATCCTCCTGGATCCCCGACCCGAGTCACACCCTCTGAGGTCGCTAAGGACGCCGTGACGCTGACCTGGTTCGAGCCGGACGAGGACGGCGGCAGTCCCATCACCGGATACTGGATCGAGAAGTTCGATCCTGAGAGCGACAAGTGGATCAGATGCAACAAGCTGCCCATCAAAGACACAACCTTCAGGGTGAAGGGACTGCCCACCAAGAAGAAGTACCGCTTCCGTGTCCTGGCTGAGAATCTGGCTGGACCTGGGAATCCCAGCGTGGAGACCGACCCTGTCCTCATCAAAGATCCCATCGGTCAGTCCCTCACACTCACTCTGCTGACTCCGAGGTTTCAAATCTAGAAAAAGAAACTAAACTGGAGATCATGAGATCAATACGAGGGTGGGGGGGTAGTCGTTGGATCATTCGTAACAGAACTGGGAACTGTTTGATTATAAAATCTGTCTCTTCTTCAGATGCACCATGGGCTCCTGGTAAACCTGTCATCAGGGACATCGGGAAGACCTCGGCGCTGCTGGCCTGGACCCGGCCGGAGCACGATGGTGGAGCCAAGATTGAAGGCTATATCATCGAGTTCCAGAAGACTGGAAGTGAGGAGTGGATCCGGATCGCAGAGGACATTCCTCAGACCGAGCACCAGCTGCAGGGTCTGATGGAGAAGCAGGAGTACTCCTTCAGAGTCAAGGCTGTCAACAAGGCCGGCGAGAGCGAAGCCAGCGAGCCCAGCGAGCCGGTGGTCTGCAAGGAGAGACTCTGTGAGTTCATCACCATCAGGGTTCAGGTGGAGGATCACTGGGAGTCAGTAAGAGATGAAAGACTCAACACTGTTTTTGTTCTGTTCCATAGATGCTCCCTCAGCTCCTCAGTGGCTGGAGGTGACTAACATCACCAAGATCAACGCCGCCCTGAAGTGGCAGGCGCCCAGCAGCGATGGAGGCTCGCCCATCACCAGCTACGTGGTGGAGAAGAGGGACGTGAGGCGGAAGGCTTGGCAGTCGGTGGACACCACCGTCAAGGAGCTCAAGTACACCGTGAGCCCTCTGAACGAAGGGTCGCTGTACGTGTTCCGCGTCGCGGCGGAGAACGCCGTCGGGACGAGTGAATTCTGTGAGCTGGAGGACGCCGTGCTCGCCAAAGACACGTTCAGTGAGTTCAGTGTCAGTGCTTTTGTTTCTCAAGACGCTTTCAGGCTGATGAACAGAGGACACAAGCGTCCGGGTCTGTGTCTCTGGACGTCTTCGGAAACCTTTCCTTCAGGTCTTTGTCCCGCCTCCTGCTGCTCTTCAGGCTCCACCCCTTTCCTGAATGTTCCCCACATGTTCCTGTTGGTGTGAACAGGAACCTGGAACCACACATAACAATAAATATGATGGAGACATGTTTGACTCCACATTAACGTGAACAAAAGATTAGCTTGAGTTAACTCATCGATGACTCATCAAACTTTAATACATTTTCCCTCAAATAATCCTGATCCCAAAGTCTGAATGTTCTGAGAAGAAAAGTAATGTTTGTCATGTTCTCTGCAGCCACTCCTGGACCTCCGTACGCTCTGACGGTGGTGGAGGTCACCAAGAGACACGTGGAGCTGAAGTGGGAGGCGCCCAAGAGCAACGGGGGACGACCGATAACCAAGTAAGACTCGAACCTCTGTCCAGCCACATTCACATGAGACAACGAGGAAGAACAGAAGCAAAGAAGAGGCCACGAAGCGGCAGCTGTAAACCCTCTTCCACGTTTGTTCCTCAGGTACGTGATTGAGAAGAAAGAGAAGTTGGGAACTCGTTGGTTGAAATCCTGCAAGACTCCAGACAAACAGACTCAGTTCAAGACCACGGATGTAGACGAAGGGTCGGAGGTTCAGTTCCAGGTCCGAGCAGAGAACGAGGCCGGAGTCGGAGATCCCAGCGAACCCACCGAGGTTCTCACCATCGAAGATGCAACCAGTAAGAGATTCATCCTGAGGAACTTGTTTTGTGTCCTTGACTAAACAGATTTGAGTTGAAAGTCATTTGTTGAAAGGTCAAGTCACTTGTCCAGTATCAGTATTTAACAGAAAGCATATTTTCTCCCTCCAGGCGCCCCGTCTCCTCCTCTGGAAGTCGCTGTGCCGGACGCCAGCAGGGAGCACATCAACGTCACCTGGAAGCCTCCCACCAAAGATGGCGGCTGCCCGATCACAGGCTACCACGTGGAGGTGGCCGAGGCTCGTCCGGAGCTGAAGTGGCTCCGGGTCAACAACAGACCCGTCAAAGAGCTCAAGTTCAGGATCGACGACGGAATCAAACCCGAGAAGAAGTACGTCATCAGAGTTCGTGCCATCAACTCTATCGGTACTAGTGATCCATCCGAGATCTCCGACAAGGTCTCCACCAAAGATCCAGACTGTAAGTATCTTCTCTGTTTATTGAAATGGGAAAATGGAACTCTGAAAATGAACCTTGAACAATAATCCTGTCCCCTCATCTCAAGGTGCTCCAACTCTGGACTTAGAGGCACAGGACGTGGTCGTGGTTGAAGGTGAGAAGCTGCACCTGAACATCCCCTACAGGGCCATCCCCACCCCCAAGATGACGTGGCAGAAGGACACGGTGGAGTGCAAGGCCGGCGAGCGTCTCTCCATGACCGTGGAGATGAACAGCGCTCACCTGGAGCTGCTCAAGTGCACACGTGCTGACGCGGCTGCGTATGTCATCACGCTGGAGAACAGCCTGGGAACTGCAACCGGAACCGCCAACGTCAAGGTCATCGGTGAGTTGTCCTGACTATGAACGTGCTGCAGAACTAAGACACACATCTCGTCACGTGTCTTCAACTTGTATCAGTTGTTGAACTGAATTCTAGTTTGTAAAACTGTGTTCATCATCGACGATTCGTCCTTTAACTTGTTTCCTGAATCGCAGGACTCCCCGGGAAGTGTAAACACATCACGTCCAGCGACGCCACTAAGAACTCCTGCAAGGTCAGCTGGGAAGCCCCAGAGGACGATGGCGGCACGCCCGTCCTCAGCTACATCCTGGAGCGCCGCGAGGCCTCCAAGAAGACCTACATGCCTGTGACCTCAGGAGAGAACGTCCTGACCTGCTCCGTCAAAGACCTGTTCATCAACTGCGAGTACTACTTCAGAGTGAAGGCGCTCAACAAGGTCGGAGCTGGAGAATATCTGGAGCTACAGAACCCGGTCATCACCGAGGAAATCAAACGTAAGTTCAGACGGATAAGACCAGACCGCAAGACCAGTGATCGGTGATGTAATCCAAACCACGTTAGCATCCGGATATTAGCTTTTAGCTCAAGTACGATTTTACTTTAGAATCTTTAGAACTAATTATAATCAACTAATACTTTTCAAAACATCAGTGTCTTATTGTCAAATCAATGCAAAGCGCTGGAAGTTTTTTGACGAGATGCATTTTCAGGAATTAAAAGTTAAACAAATAAAAAAAAAGACAGAATAATTGAACCTTTATAAAGTGTGATGGTCAGATATTTATTTTCTGCCTCATGTGGATTCCACAGAGAAACCAGACCCTCCCATCCAGGTGGAGGCGCTGGACCCGACGTCCAAGTCCCTCACGGTCACGTGGAAAGCTCCGGACTCCGACGGCGGCTGTCCCATCCAGGGCTACATCGTGGAGAAGATGGAGAAGGATGGCGACCGCTTCGAGAGAGTCAGCCCGAGCCTGGTGCCCGGCCTGAGCTTCGTGGTGACAGACCTGACGGAGGACACGGAGTACCAGTTCAGGGTCCGAGCCGAGAACGCCGCTGGAGTCAGCGAGCCGTCACGCAGCTCGCAGCTCGCCAAGGCCGCGGATCCCGTCGGTACGAGGAACTACAAGCGTTTTACTAATGAAATCAAAAAGGGTTTTTTAGCTCCGAACATTATTTATTGATTTATTATTTATTATTTTAATTCTAAACTCTTGTTTTGTTTTCAGAAAAACCAAAGGTCACGCTCCACGCCCGTGTTCAGTCCGGTTTGTGCATCAAGAAGAACGAGGAGATCCGTATCGACGCCTTCATCTCCGGGTCTCCGTATCCTAAAGTCACGTGGATGAGGAACGACGAGGACGTGACCAAGGAACCGACCAAGAGCATCGTTCCTGTGCTGAAGAAGAAGAAGAAGAGCAGGACCAAGGTCAGAGTCAGAGACGTGAGTCACAAGAGTCACAACCTATTTCAGATTTCAGATTTGAAACGTGGACTTTGGTTCCTTCAGGTTCCAGAACCCGAGCAGGTGTTTGTGTCTCCGCTGCGTGAGCGTCTGGGTCTGGATCAGACTCAGAAGGGTCAGACCGCCCTGATGATCCGCGAGGCCACCAGACTCGACCACGGGAACTACACCATCAAGGTGGAGAACACTCATGGCGTCGCCACGGCAACCTGCATTGTCAACGTCCTCGGTAAGACGGAAGTTTATTTATTTATATACTATAAAATATAATATTATTTTCACAAAGTACAGATGAGTCTCTTATGTTAAAATATTTGAATCTTTAACAGGAACAAATGACTTTTACAGTTTATATATAAATCTTTATACTGAATGTCGATTTTCTAAAAAGTGAATCGAATTGAAACTTGAAATAAATCCACAGAAGATCAGAATCTAAACTTTCTTTATGTTGACCTGACGCAGACAAACCCGGCGCTCCGATAAACTTCACCTTCGATGACATCAGAAACACGTCAGTCATCTGTAACTGGGAGGAGCCTGAAGATGACGGCGGCAGCGAGATCCTGAGCTACTTCCTGGAGAAGAAGGACAACAGGAACGACCAGAGCGACTGGATCACCGTCAGCTCCACGCTGAAGGGAACCAGCTGCACCATCACCAAGCTCATCGAGGGGAAGGAGTACGTCTTCAGAGTCTCAGCGGAGAACAAGTTCGGCCTCGGGCCGCCGTGCGCCTCCCAGCCGCTGGTCGCCAAGAACCAGTTCGGTGAGTCACAGCAACTCAATCACAAATCTCACATCAAATCACATTTCAATTTCTAAAAGTCAAAAGAAAAACGTGTCTTTTTGAATCCCCCCCCCCCCCCCACGTTGTGTCCTCCCCCTCAGACGTTCCCGACGCCCCCAACACGCCACGAGTCCACGAGGTGAGGGCGAGCTCCGCCCACATTTCCTGGCACGAGCCGAAGGACAACGGCAGCCCGATCCTGGGCTACTGGATCGAGAGGAAGGAGGTGAACAGCAAACACTGGACCCGAGTGAACCGCGCCCTGCTCAGCTCTCTGGAGGTGAAGATCAGCGGCCTGATGGAGGGACTCACCTACGTCTTCAGAGTGTGTGCGGAGAACCTGGCCGGGCCCGGGCCCTTCAGCGAGCCCTCAGAACGCACCCTCGCCATGGACGCCATCCGTACGTGTTCATCATCAAGTTTGAAGAAAGGACGAATATCTTTGTTATCTTGTGAACCCTGAGTTAATGTCTCTGCCCCCCCCCCCCCCAGTGCCTCCTGGTCCCCCGACGCCATGGATCGTAGACACCGGGAAGAACTCCGTGGTGGTGGCGTGGAAGCCGCCGCTGTACAACGGCGGAGGAGACATCCTAGGGTACCACTTGGAAAAGGTGCAGAAGCTTCAGGATCCTCAGCTCACGTTTACAGAAAGCGTTGATCTCTTCAGTGTCGTTTGGAGACAAATGAATCTTCAGGGTTTGATGTTCAACATCTGACTTGAACCTTTCTGGTCCCAGGTTTTGGCGGGAGAGAAGAACTGGAGTCGCAGCACCGAGTTCAGGTGCAAGGAGCTGACGTACACAGTGACAGGCCTGACCGAGGGAGCCGATTATTACATCAGAGTCATCGCCATCAACGACGCCGGCCCCGGAGCGCCCGGCGTCACCGAGCCCGTCACCGTCATGGAGCCTCAAGGTGAGAAGGGCAAAGAATAAGGAAAGAGGAGGTGTTCCTTCAGGTGGAATTGTTTGAAGGTCTTAAGAAAAGAAGCATGTTTTTCATACCTGTCGCTGCCTGTGTCTTGCAGTTCCTCCCGCGGTGGACTTTGATGACTCTGTGAAGAACGGCGTCTTCATCAAGGCGGGCGAGTCTCTGAGGCTCCCGGCCGTGGTGACTGGTCGACCCCAGCCAGAGGTCAAGTGGGCCAGGGACGAGGGCGAGGTTGACAAAGGGAGGATGATTGTGGAGACAGAGGGAAAGAACAGCACTTTGTTCATCAAGAAGACCGTCAGGGCCGATCACGGAAAGTACCAGGTCTCTGGAACCAACAGCAGCGGAACCAAGACGGCTGAGACCAGAGTGGACGTCATGGGTCAGTGTCTCAGGAACACACACCAGCTTTCATCTGCTCAGACCTGTGAAATACTCTGAACGCTGAGCGCACCAATGAGAATCAACTGAAACGAACTAACCAGGTAACGCTTCATCGTACTAGAGGAACTCTAAACCTCTCTGTGTCTCTGTAGATGTTCCTGGACCTGTGGTCGACCTGAAGACGGTGACTGTAACCAAAAAGAACATCACCCTCACCTGGTCCGACCCCTTGGACAACGGTGGCAGCGACATCGTCGGCTATGAGGTTCTGAGGAAAGATGCCAAGATGAAACTCTTCCGCCAGCCCATTGAGGTAGCTTCCTGTAAGTGTGATGTCCAGGGCCTGCTGGCCGGGGAGGAGTACGACTTCAGGGTCATCGCCAGGAACAAGTATGGTGATGGAGCTCCTGCTGACCTGGGACCAATCCTGGCTGAGGATGCCAAAGGTGAAGAATCTTTACAGACTGTGGTGTGACAGAATACTGGTGACCTGTTGAAAGGATTGCTCAGTTTGACCAAACTCTCTGAAACTGTTTCAGGAACTCCGTCTGCCCCCGAGAAGCTGCACTACACCGACAGAAGCATGAGCACCATCGCTCTGGCCTGGGAGCCGCCTCGCACCGACGGAGGAAGCCCCATCGCAGGCTACTATGTGGAGAAGATGAGGTCCGATGGAACAGAGTTCGAAGTGGCCAACCGCAAGATGTTCACAGAGTGCTGCGGAACCCTGGAGAACCTGTCGGAGAACCAGGATTACCAGTTCCGTGTCATGGCCGTGAATGAGGTTGGGAACGGAGAACCTTCCAAACCAATCACCGTGAAGATCATGGACGATGAAAGTACGAAGCTTCCTCTTAAAATCCTCATGATAAAATGTTAACTTTTTTTTTTACAGAGAGACAGAAAATATGAGTTTTGGCACAAAAGACCAAATTAAACAAATACTTGTCGTCCACAGTCGCTCCTGTGATCACGATCCTGAAGTTCTTCAAGAGGAACTCAATCATCGTGAAGAAAGGTTCCGCCATCGACATCCCAGCTGAGGTGAAGGGACTTCCTCTTCCAACCTTCCACTGGATGAAGGACGACGTGGTGCTGGAGAAGCCGGAAGGAGAGAAGATGACAATAGAAGCTGAGGAGGTGAGAAGAGTTAAACAATCAGAAAGGTTTATGTAACTATTATTTGCTCAGCTGCTTTCAGGTCTGTTTGAGAAGCAAACGACAAACGACATGTTTTAAATCTTCAGGTCAACAAAACAACTCTGACAACAAAGATTGCCATCCCACAAACCATCCGGCCGGACAAGGGCAACTACAAGCTGGTGGCTGAGAACTGCTTCGGCAAAGCTCAGCAGGTCATCAGAGTGGAGATCCTCGGTAAGAGAAACCATGAGGAGCTTTGAGGATGAACGTTCGAATGTCCCACAGTCGTCTTCAACATCACTTTAACCCAAACCTGTGTTTTCAGACCGACCTCTTCCTCCAAGGAACCTGGTGGTCTCGGACATCAAGGCGGACTCGTGCTACCTGACCTGGGACGCCCCCGAGGACAACGGTGGCAGCGAGATCACAAACTACATCCTGGAGAGCAGAGACGCCAGCAAGAAGAAGTCTGACTACGATGTGGTCACCGTCCACCTGATCGACAGGAGATACGCGGTGAGACTCACGAACATTAACATCTGTTCGTTCTTAGATTTGACCTTTTCATGTGAACACGTTTGAATTAATAACAAATAAATGTTTACTTGGGTAGAAGTGAATATAATTAGTTTAATAACTCAAACCTTTGTCTCTGGTCTCCACGCTCTTGCTATCTGGAAAGTTATGATTAAAAAAAACTATAAAATCAAGCTTTACCAACAATGTATGAGTGAAATTGTAGCATTTTGATAATATTTCATCACATCCTGATGTTCTGCTCCTCAGGTTCACAAGCTGGACCTGAACGGTTCCTACCAGTTCCAGATCAAAGCCGAGAACAAGTTCGGCGCCAGTGACGGCTGCGAGTCAGAGAAGGTGCAGCTGAGGGATCCCTTCGGCCTGCCGGGACCCCCCCGCAACCCCAAGATCATCGCCGCCACGGCGACCACCATGACCGTGACCTGGGACCCGCCCCTGGACAACGGCGGCTCCACCATCCAGGGCTACTGGCTGGAGAAGAGGGAGCGCGGCGCCATCTACTGGGGGCGTGTCAACCGAGCTCCCGTCACCAAGCCGGCGGTGAAGGGTCTTCAGTACACCGTGCTGCGGCTCATCGAAGGAACCGAGTACATGTTCAAGATCGCCGCCTGCAACGCGGCCGGGGTCGGCCCCCCCAGCGAGGCCACGGAGTGCCGCCTCACCGAGGACCCCTGCAGTGAGCGCCACGTTCAGACACTCACATGTTCTCAGACATTATAGAGTTATTCATGAATTGGATCATGTGATGACAGTTAGTAATCTGACCTTTGACCCTTCTCTCTAGACCCTCCCGGCTCACCTGGAGCCCCCGAGGTTAAAGACAAGACCAAGAGCAGCGTCACGCTCAGCTGGTCGCCGCCAGACAAAGATGGCGGCAGCCCCGTCAAGGGTTACATCATCGAGGTCCACGAGGAGGGCTCTCCCGATTGGAGGAGGGTGACCCCCGGCGAGAAGCTGCACCCGTCCACCGAGGTCACCGTGCCCGACCTGAAGGAGGGCAAGAAGTGCAAGTTCAGGATCTACGCCGTGAACGCCGCCGGCAGCTCGGAGCCGGCGCGGCTGGCGGACGTCCTGGTGCAGGACATCCTGAGTGAGAGTCACACGCTTCACACTGCAGGACCTGTTGATATCATTTATATATACTGTATATATTACATTCATATTCAGTTAATGTGTCACTGATATTTCATCTGTACATAAACAATAGTTACTCTCAAACCAAAGTTTTATGCTGAGGATCTGAAACACAAACCCGTCCTCTGGGTCTGGTTCACGTTGTAGAAACATGAGAACGTTTCACAGATTCACACGAAGCTTTGAGCTGAAAGATGAAACGTGAATGAGATCACGTGGGATTAAATCTGTTTGTCCCTCAGTCGAGCCGAGCGTGTCTCTGGACCTGAGCGCTAACGACCTGATGAACTGCAGAGCAGGAACAGCCATCAAGATCCACGCCACCATCTCCGGACGCCCGGTCCCCAGAGTCACGTGGACCTTCGATGGAACCGCAGAGACGGAGAAGAAGAACGAGATCCACACGCTTCCCGTGGACTCAGAGGTCAGACTCTGAGAATCATACATTACATAAAGGTTATTTAAGATATTTAAAACTTTCTAACATCATGCTGCTTTTACCTCAGATCTCCTCCACCGACACGACCTCTGTGGTTATTATCCCAGCGTGCAAACTGAACCACAGTGGCCGATTCATCATCAACGCTGAGAGTGCGGCTGGTCACAAGGTGGTGAAGGTCCGAGTCAACGTGCTCGGTACGTGAAGATTCAAAGATTCAAAGAGTGAAACGCAGCGTGGATCACGAGACTGTGACACTAAAACAAATGAATCTACTGAGTCTGCTTCTCTCTTGTGTCGTGGATCCTCAGACCTGCCCGGACCCCCCCGGGAGCTGAAGGTCAGCGATGTGACCAGAGGAACCTGCCGACTCACCTGGAGAGCTCCCGAGTGCGACGGAGGAGACCGAGTGAAGAGCTACTTCATCGAGAAGAAGACGCTGACGGGCAGAGCCTGGACCAAGGTGTGGCTCCGCCCCCTGCAGCACAGTGAACTCTGAGCCGAGCGCTGGTTGACAGTTAACGTGTGAGACTTGTTGTTTCAGGTGAACCCAGCCTGTGCTGCTCAGTCCCTGGTGGTTCCAGACCTGATGGACGGTCAGGACTACCTGTTCCGCATCCGGGCGGAGAACCGCTTCGGCTTCAGTCCATTTGTCGAGACCCTCGAGATAACCAAAGCCAGAGATCCCATCCGTACGTTTCCTTTGGCTTTGATATGACGTCAGAGAAACTCTTCAGACAGTTCCTCATGACGTGGCCTGTTTCCATGTGTGTGCAGATCCCCCTGATCCTCCCACCAGGCTGAAGATCCAGAACGTGAGGAAGGGCACGGTGACTCTGACCTGGAAGGCTCCGAAGAACGACGGCGGTTTACCTGTGACTCACTACAGCGTGGACCTCCTCTGCTGGGAGGCCGGCCGCGCCGAGAAGGAGTCGTGGAGGAGGTGACTGAGTGACAGATGGATTTGGTTTCAGTTTTGTGACGATGATATAAACCTGAAGTTGAGCCGTTTTCAGTCCGATCTGGTTCTTAAGAGATGTTGTCACGTGTCTGCAGGTGCAACAGGAGAGACGTGGACACCACCAGCTTCAAGGTGGAGGATCTGACCGAAGGAGACGAGTACGAGTTCAGAGTGATGGCGCACAACGAGGCCGGAGCCAGCCGACCCTCCACCACCGTGGGACCCATCGTCATCCAGGACCAGACCTGTAAGTTCATCCACACTGGAGAGGTGCATGATGGGAAATCCAGAATCCAATATTTTGGCGACATTTTCACTTGTATCACAAATTTGTGTTTACAAGTGAAAAGTCCAAATGATGGAATGACCTTTTAATTGAAATCGGTTTATAAATATTAGTTTTTTCACAGTTTAAGTTGAATTCCATTCGATATGAATTATTTTATCTTTATAGTAAATTGAGGACTTTATCACTTTGTCCTCAGGCGCTCCGTCCATCGAGCTGAAGGAGTTCATGGAGCGCGAGCAGGGCAGTGACATCAGCATCGTGGCCAAGATCCACGGCTGTCCCTTCCCCACACTCACCTGGCACAAAGCCCCCCCCCACCAGGCCGACGCCAAGGTGGAGGTTCAGTACGACGAGCACATCAACAAACTTGTGTCGGATGAAAGCTGCACGCTGCTCATCCAGCAGGGCAAGCGCCCGGACACCGGCCTGTACACGCTGGTGGCGTCCAACAGCCTGGGCAAGGCGTCCAGGGAGATGAGGCTCAACGTGCTCGGTAGGAACAAAAAGATCAGATTGGTTTCCACTTTCATCCACTGAACAGATTCATAATGAAGTGGTGGAGATAGGTGGCCTCTGGTTCGGGTGGTCTCTGACCTGTTGTTGCTTCTCCAGGTCGACCAGGTGCTCCCTCTGCTCCCATTAAGTTTGAGGAGATCGGAGCGGAGAGGATCACGCTCTCCTGGCTCCCGCCCAAGGACGACGGAGGCTCCAAGCTCACAAACTACGTGATCTGGAAGCGGGAGGCGTGCAGGACCAACTGGGTGCCTGTCACCAGCGAACCCAAAGACCGGATCTGGACGGTGGAGAGCCTGATGGAGGGACACGAGTACGTGTTCCGGATCATGGCCCAAAACAAATATGGCGTCGGAGAGCCGCTGGACAGCGAGCCCGAGGTCGCCCGGACCCTCTACAGTGAGTTTAAAAGTGATGGTAGAGAAACAGGAAATGATGTCGGACAAGATGCGTCACATGACTCTGACCAGAACAAAAGCATGTTCATCATGTAACCTCTGGTACTTCCTGTCCTGCAGCCGCCCCTGGTCAGTGTGAGAAGCCCACGGTCACCAGCGTGACCATGGACTCCATGACGGTGAACTGGGAGGAGCCAGAGGACGACGGTGGCACCCCCATCGTCGGCTACTGGCTGGAGCGTAAAGAGACCACAGGCAAGCGCTGGACTCGCGTGACCCGCGACCCCATCCGTCCCATGAGCCTGGGCGAGTCCATGGTGGTCACCGGACTCATCGAGGGATCCCAGTACCTGTTCAGAGTCTCCGCCATCAACGCTGCTGGACCGGGACTCGCCAGCCCCCCCACAGACCCCATCTTTGCCAGAGACCCCATCTGTAAGTTGAATTCTGAAATATAAAAGATTCATATTTAACACAGAGTGATATGTTAACCACCTGTCTTCCTCTCCCACAGCTCCGCCCTCTCCTCCAACCCCCAAGGTTTCTGATTGGACGAGGTGCACCGTGGACCTGATGTGGATCCCGCCCTTGAAGGACGGAGGCTCGAAGATCCTTGGCTACTGGGTGGAGTTCAAGGAGGAGGGCACAGAGGCCTGGGTGAAGGTGAGAGGAAACAGAGTTCATTTCATCAACATGTGGCAAATTCTGCTGAGTCACGGTTTCTGTTTTAATCATCTCTTTAGTCTCAAGATGATTTCAAACCAAAAAAAATCTGAGATTAAAGATTCTTCTTCAGGATAGATGAAGAACATGTCAATCAAAGAGCTATGGGTTTTTATTGATGTGGACCAACAGTAATTGATTATCAGTCATTTCTCAATAAATCCAAAGATGCTGATATGAATTTATTTTCTCTCAGGGTTGAACAATGTGATTAATATGTTGAAAGGAAAGAATCTCAACCTAAGAAACTGAATGTTTGTGTTTGTCAGGCAAAGGAAACAGAAATCCGTGGCACTCGTTTGGTGATCACCGGTCTGAAGACTGGTGGTCAGTACCGCTTCAGGGTCACCGCCTTCAACGCTGCAGGTAACGGCGAGCCAGGGGAAGTCCCGGAGCTGCTGGAGGTCAACGACAGAACCAGTGAGTTGAGGGTCGTGACCTTTTTCACCAACAAGAGAAACAGGTGGATGTTCTGTAATGTTGAACGTCTTCCCTTCAGTTGCTCCTGAAGTGGACCTGGATGCTTCGGTCAAGGAGAGGATGGTGGTCCACGCCGGCGGCGTGATCCGCATCATCGCCTACGTGTCTGGCCAGCCGTCCCCAGACGTCACCTGGAGTCGAGATGGAGCTGCGCTGCCCCCGGAGGCCAAAGTGGAGACGACAGCCATCAGCTCCTCTCTGGTCATCAAACCCTGCACCAGGAGACACCTGGGCGTTTACACTCTGACCGCCAAGAACGCAGGAGGCGAGAAGACCAAGAACATCACTGTGGAAGTTCTGGGTGAGTTTCAGTTTGATAAGAATGAAATGTTCAGTGACATGGAAACAAGGAAATGCTGTTTGTGTTTATTGAACCTGGTTGTCGTCCCTCAGACGTCCCCGGACCTGTTGGCATCCCCTTCACTGCGGAGAACCTGAGCAGCGACTCCTGCAAGCTCAACTGGTTCTTCCCCGAGAACGACGGCGGCTCCCCCATCAGTAACTACATCATCGAGAAGCGTGAGTTTGAGCGTAAGGCCTGGACCTCGCTCTCCTACACCGCCAGCCGCCAGAACGCCGTGGCCCACAACCTCATCCAGGGAAAGGCCTACTTCTTCAGAGTGGCTGCGGAGAACGCCATCGGCGTCGGACGCTTCGTGGAGACTGCAGCTGAGGTTGTGGTCAAGGAACCCATGAGTGAGTTTGATTTATTAGATTATTATCAATAAATAGCTTTTTAATAACTAACATTAGTTTATTATCGAGTCAAATTTAGCTGATGAATGAAAATTGCGACAGAAAATAACAAAACCTGTCAAATAGTTCCGTCGTTTAGAAGTAAATTAAAAGATGTATTTCTTTCAGGTGTGCCTGAACGCCCTGAGGAGCTGGAGGTCACCAAGGTCACCAAGGACTTGATCGGCCTCACCTGGAAGGCGCCCAAGTCTGACGGAGGCTCAGAGATCACCATGTACATCCTGGAGGCCCGGATGATCGGCAAAGACAAGTTCACCAGACTGACCAAGGAGAAGCTGATGGAGAGAAAATACAGCTTTGACGGCCTGAGGGAGGGCGACACCTACGAGTTCAGGGTCATCGCCGTCAATGAGGTCGGACCCAGTAAACCCTCGTTCGGCACCAAACCAATCACGTGCAGGAACGAACTGGGTGAGGACTTAACAGGAACCGTCTTGTATATTGTAATTAGTTCTTTAATTGATTGACTGCAATTAGCTCTGGTTGATTGGACGGTGAACCCACAGAGACTAACATACTGTTCCATTTGAAGCATCAGAAGAACTGAGGTCTCCTCAGAAACATTACTGAACATGTTCTTATCTGAAAGAAACAAACCTGTATTATCAGCTGAAGTTAAAGCTGACTGATGTAACTAAGGAACTGGACCGGACGCCACTAGTACATGTAGCAGATCAGGTCTTATTGTCTCTTGTGAAAAACGTATTGATCCAAAGTCCAAAAACAAACATAAACTTTAAGTGTAGAATGAATATGTTTTTTTCCTTACTTATAGAATAATAACAAAATATTGAATCAAAACCCTAAGAAAATGAAACTTCATTACTCTTCATGTTCTGTTCTTCCAGAGCCACCGACCATCGAGCTGGACTTCCGTGATAAGATCATCATCCGTGTGGGAGAGAGCTGCCTGCTGCAGGGACGCTACACCGGAAAACCTTCTCCCTCCATCATCTGGTATCGTGAAGACAAGGAGCTCAAGGCCGACCAACACGCCATGTTTAAGAACACGCTAACCACCATGTCCCTGGGCCTGATGAAGGCCCGGCGGGAGCACAGTGGCAGATACATGGTGGTGGTGGAGAACAGCACTGGATCCAGGAAGGGAGTCTGCAACATCATAGTTGTTGGTACGTAGGGAAACAACGTGTGAAGACAAACTAACGATAGATTGATAAAGATTCAGTGAATTTATGAATATAGAATCGATTCCTGTGAAACACCACCTGGAGCTGTGTCATTCATTCCCATCGTTAGCTGCTGGGGCCGATACACGTTGAAGCTTCTAATGAGGAACACAACCATTGATCACAACACGGATTCCTGATCTGGAGGCTGTCTTTGTTTCCTTCCCACAGACCGTCCCACCCCCCCTGTTGGCCCTGTGGTGTTCGAGGAGGTGCACAGGGAGTTCATGGTGGTCTCCTGGAAGCCTCCTCTGGACAGCGGTGGTGTGGACGTCTCCAACTACATCATCGAGAAGAGAGACGTCAACCGAGATACCTGGACCACAGTGACATCTGCCACGACCAAGACCGTCTGCAAGGTGGGTCCAGACGGTTTCACCTTGAATTGATTCAACTGTTATGAAATCAGATCTTCAGGAGTCAAGGCTTTTTTCTGAAAGAAGTTTGCTGAATTTGACAAATGAAAGTTATTGTTTGTTTCTCTCAGATCCCGAAGCTGACGGAGGGCAAGGAGTACATCATCAGAATCTCTGCTGAGAACCTGTATGGCATCAGTGACCCACTGGAGTCTGAGGAGATGAGAGCCAAAGACCTCTTCAGTACGTTCTACTCACTGATCTCTGAATTCAACAGCTATGTTTGGAAGAATTCATCAATTCATGAAATCCTTCTTCCTGCATCCTTCTTTAATTCCTCGTTCTTCACTGACCCCCCCCCCCCCCCCCAGGAGTCCCTGAGGCCCCTGAGATGCCCACAGTTCGGGAGGTGTATGCCACCAATGCATTGGTTCTGTGGAACCGCCCTCGTGACGGAGGAAAGCCCATAATCAACTACATCCTGGAGAAGAAGGAGCCAGCAGCCAAGAGGTGGTCCCGAGCCACGAGAGACCCGCTGTACCCGGCCACTCAGTACCGAGTCCAGGACCTGGTGGAGGGCTGCGAGTACGAGTTCCGGGTCATGGCTGAGAACGAGCTGGGAACCGGAGACCCCAGCGTCCCCTCCAAACCAATCCTCGCCAAGGATCCCATTGGTCAGTGTGAATCACAAGAAAGATAGAAATTGTTTTTATGATTTAACATATTTAAAGTATGAATGAGTGTTAATGGACTAGAAATAAACAAATGTGTAAATTTAAATAAATGCATTAATTCTAATTTTACAATTTTATTTTGCGTTTATCTTTTTCTGTCAAAGTTCAGTAGGTTTATCGTTTCCTCATGTTTCCCTGAAGGTGTGTTTATACCTGCAGGAACTACAAGATCAAATCCAGATACCTAAATTAAACAATAGAACAACTGAACTAATTCTATATAAAAAAAATCTTTACTACAAAAATGTTTTAAATGCTGTAGAATTTGAAAACTTTTCAAATATTGTATGTGTCTCTATTTTCTACAACCTTTACAACTTACCAAATGTAATCTATGATATGTGTGTTGCGTCCCCAGTGTGCCCGAGTCCTCCAGTGACGCCCGAGGCCTACGACAAGACCAAGGACTCCGTCAGCCTGAGGTGGAAGACGCCACGCCATGATGGCAAGGGCAGGATCTTCGGCTACATCGTTGAGTACCAGAAGCCGGGCAACGTAGAGTGGATTCAGGCCAACGAGACCCCGGAGCAGTGCCCCGACCTCCACTATGTGGTAACGGGTTTAAGTGATGGACAGGAATATTCTTTCAGGATCTTCACTGTCAATGCTGCAGGCAGATCTGACCCTGCCCCCGTCAAACAGACCATCAAAGTCCACGACAGACTGGGTAAGAGCTCTATTGGTTACTTTGGCATCAGTTTGTGAGGCACAAATAACTTTTTGTTTTCACCTCAAACTTGTGACAAGTCCAACCAGTAGCATGTCACGTGGTTTGATGTCTGTGTCCCTATTTTAGTTTAAACATCAACCAGATTTAATACATTTGTTCCCATTTCTGTCCACAGAGGCGCCTGAGCTGCTGCTGGATGCTAACATGGCACGTGACCATCTGGCAATGTTAGGCACAGACATCTCCCTGAGCGCCACCATTAAGGGTGTACCGACACCCACCGTTAGCTGGAAGAAGGACGATGGAGATGTTCCTTCTCACATCACTGTGGCTGTCACCGCCACTGGCAGCAAAGTCTTCATTCCCAAAAGCGTCCGCCCAGACTCTGGGAACTACACCATCACCGTAGAGAATGCTGCTGGGAAGAAATCAGCAACTGTTGCTGTGCTGGTGTTGAGTAAGTTCAACATCCACCAACTGACAGACTGACAGTCTTTGTGTTTACAATATTCCATTATGTCTGAATTTAAAACGAACTGAGTTCAGAAAATGCCATCTGTGAATTAAACTCTAACCCACTTTTGTTTCCATCAGATAAACCTTCTCCTCCCAGAGACCTGGTGATCTCTGAGATTACCAGTGAGACTGCCTACCTGACATGGAAGGCTCCTGAGGACAATGGTGGTGCTGTCATCTCCCACTATGTAGTACAGAAGAAGGACGTGGCAGCCGAGCAGTGGGTTCCTGTCTCAGCAGGCAATAAGAAGCTGAGTCTGATGGCCTTGTACCTGATGGAAGGAACTCAGTACATGTTCAGGGTGGCTGCTGAGAACCAGTTTGGCAAAAGCGACTATTTGGTAACCAAGCAGCCCATGAAGGCTGTGGATCCACTGTGTGAGTAAAACTCAGAGCTGCATTATGTCGTCTTATTTTACTTTTGGGGATTTTTTAAATTTAACTTTCATCTCACAGACCAAGACAAAACATACAATACAAACAACAGCATAAAAAATATCACAGAGGACAAAAAAAGATATAGAAAAAGCCAGACTGTACAGAGATATAATATAGCGTTACAGCCTATTCTAATCAATCATTCAATAAAACAATAAAGCATATGGCGAGGAACAGGCAGAATGGGTATCACGCAAAATTTGGGGTGTCATTCGGGAAATTTAAGGCGCCTATTACCTTGGTTTATAACCTTAACCTTGATCAGGGTTAGGGTTAGGTCCCTGAGACTAGTTCACTTTGAAACAACAAAACAAAATGAGCCAATGGGAGCAGTTAGGATGATGAATGTCATCAGCAGTGATTCATTGAGTTTGAGAACATTTGTCAATAGTTCTTTGTCCTCTCATCCTCAGGAATATCAGTCAGTTCAAAATGTACATCCACTAATAATCAGTGATTAATTGATCTTTCCTGGTCACCTCTCAGATCCTCCTGGTCCTCCCAAGAACCTGCACCACACTGATGCAGACAAGACAGAGGTGTGGTTGGAATGGGAGTGGCCTGACCGCACTGGTGGAAGTGAAATCACCGGCTTCATTGTGGAGCACCAGGAAGAGGGCCAGACTGACTGGGTCACCTTCAAGACCGTGAGCAACAACCACGCCCACGTCACCGGGCTGGTGGAGGGCAAGACTTACCGCTTCAGGGTCAAGTCTCAGAACGCCATTGGTGTGAGCCAGCCAGACACTAGCATCCCTGTCACCTGCCAGGAAAAGACATGTAAGACACACGATTTGTATGAAGGTGTTTCTTAATGTGAAAGCTGCTCTTGTTTTAATTTATAAGCCCAAAAACATTCTATATTTTGACTGGTTTGTTCTCTTTCAGTGCCGCCAACTATTGAAGTTGATGTGAAGCTCATTGAGGGTCTCGTTGTCAAAGCTGGCACCAACATTGTCCTTCCAGGCAAAATGACAGGCATTCCCATTCCCACTGCCAAATGGATGACAGATGGCAAAGAGTTAGTGTCAGAAGGCCACTATCACATTGCGACTGCTGGAACCTCCACCACCCTGAGTATCCCTGAGTCCAAGAGAGGAGACACTGGAGAGTACATCCTCACTGTTTCTAATCCTTCAGGCAGCAAGACGGTTGCCCTGCATGTCACTGTCCTGGATGTTCCTGGTCCACCTAATGAACCCATCAATATCCTGGAGGTCACCCCTGAATACATGATGATTCAATGGAGGGCGCCTAAAGATGATGGTGGCTCAGCCATCACTAATTATGTGGTGGAAAAGAAGGATGTGAAGAAACCATGGGAGCCCTGGTCTGTTGTTAGCTCCAGCGGCACCAGTACCAAGGCTAAGGTGTCCAGGCTGGAGAAGGGTCGTGAGTACATTGTTCGGGTCCGTGCAGAGAACAAGATTGGCATTGGTGCTGGACTTGAGAGTCCTCCTACTATTGCTAAGCACATGTTTAACCCTCCTGGTCCACCAGGCCCCCCAGAGTGCTCTGATATTACAGAGAACGCTGTGACAGTAGAATGGTCTTTGCCCGACTATGATGGAGGAAGCCCCATCAGCGGCTATGTGGTTGAACGCAGAGAAATGACAGGAAAGTGGATCCGTGTCAACAAAACTGCAGTGCTGGACCTCAGATACAGAGTCTCCGGCCTGTTTGAAGGCAACAGCTATGAATTTAGAGTTTTTGCTGAGAACGTTGCTGGTATCAGTGAGCCTTCTCGCACTTCTGACCCTATCAAGGCCACACGCGCCATCACCAAACCTGGCCCGCCTGGAAATCTTAAACTGAAGGACTGGAGCAAATCCTATGCTGAAATCTGCTGGACTAAACCCACAAGAGATGGTGGCAGTCCCATTCTTGGTTATGTGGTTGAGGTTCAGAAGTCAGGAAGTGCCCAGTGGGACAGAATCAACAAGGATCTTATCAAGATGTGTGCCTACAGAGTACAAGGCCTCATTGAAGGAATGGAGTACAGAATTCGCATCAGGGCCACCAACAAAGTTGGGGACAGTGAACCAAGGGAACTCCCTGAAACCATCTTGGCAAAAGACATCCTGGTTCCTCCAGAAGTTGTTGTTGACATTTCCTGTCGGGACTCCCTGACAGTCAGGGCAGGTCAGATCATCAGTTTGATCTCAAGGGTGAAGGGCAGACCGGATCCCGAGATCACATGGACCAAGGATGCCAGAGTCTTGTCTAGGGATAAACGCACTGAAATGACCAATAATTACCCTCTGTGTGAACTTGTAATCGCCGAGGCAGTCAGGTCAGACTATGGTAAATACGCAATTGTTGCCAAGAACAGCAGTGGACAGGCACAGGCCACAATTATTGTCAATGTTCTGGACACACCAGGAGCTTGCCTGAACCTGAGAGTAGCTTATGCAACCAAGAAATCCTGCATGGTGTCCTGGGAGAACCCTGAGGACAACGGAGGCACTGAGATCACTCAGTACATTATTGAGTGCCGTCAGCCAAGCCAGAGAAATTGGACAGTGGTCTCCAGCGACTGCACCAAGCGTCAGATAAAGGCTCCTCTCACTGAGGGATGTGAATACTTCTTCCGTGTCAGTGCAGAGAACAAGATCGGTGCTGGTCCACTTACTGAGTCCAAGACACCAGTGCTGGCAGTTGATCCAATTGAGAAGCCGGGCGAACCCATTGACTTCCATGCTTCTGAGATTGGCAAGACCTTCTGCTTCCTCAAGTGGAGGAAGCCAGATTACGATGGCGGTAGCCGTAACCTAGGTTACCACATTGAGAAGAAACCAAAGGAGGCTGAGGAGTGGGAAAGACTGCACAAGGGTGCCATTAAGGAGACTTACTTCATGGCTGACAGATGTATCGAAAACCAGATCTACACGTTTAGAGTTCAGACTAAGAATGAGGGAGGGGAGAGCAACTGGGTGAGCACACCTGAGGTCCTTGTCAAGGAACTGCTTGTGGAGCCTGAGATCAAGATCAAACTTGATGGAACCCTCATTGTCAAGGCAGGAGACTCCATTCCTATCGAGGCAATAGTGAAGGGTAAACCACAACCTGATGTCAAATGGACCAAGGATGAAAACACAGAGGAGATTAAGAAGGGCCCCAAGCTTCAGATCGAAACAGGGGCGGACTTCTCAAAGCTGCTGCTTACCAATGCCAGGCGCACTGACAGTGGCAAATATGTTGTGTCTGCCTCCAACAGTGCAGGAAGCTGCTCTGCTCTAGCCAAGGTCAATGTTCTGGATAGACCAGGCCCTATCAGGGATCTCAAGGTGTCTGGTATCACCAATGACCGGTGCCATCTGGCCTGGGAAATTCCAGAGGATGATGGTGGCTGTGATATCTACAACTACATCATTGAGAAATGTGAGACCAAGAAAGGAATCTGGTCCGTCCACTCCAACGCTGTTATCACAAATAAAGCTAAAGTTACTCGCCTTACAGAGGGTAACGTGTATATGTTCAGAGTTCGTGCTGAGAATAAAATGGGTCCTGGTCCTGCAGTGCAGAGTGAGACCATTGTCGCTGGCACCCAGTTCAGTGTACCTGGTTCTCCCGAAGCACCAGAAGTCACCAAGATTGCCAAGGAGGAGATGACTGTGGAGTGGGCAGAGCCAGAGAAAGATGGAGGAAAGCCAATCACAGGTTATCTGTTAGAGAAGAGGGAGGAGCATGCCGTTAGGTGGTCTCCTGTAAACAAAGATCCACTCCCTGCAACTCGCTCCACAGTTGCTGGACTCCTGCCTCTCCATGACTACCAGTACAGAGTCAAGGCTGTCAATGAAATTGGCATTGGCAGCCCAAGCAAGCCTTCACGTACCATCACTGCCAAAGATACAGTTGGTATGTAACCAATAACAATGTTGACATTATTTTAACATTTGTTGTTAATGAAGTTCATGTGCTTTGCTATGGACAAATTCCATAGCTTCATGTTCACTCTTCCTTATGTCTCCTTACAGAGCCTCCTGCCCCTCCAACCAACATGAAAGTCCTGGACAGCACCAAGTCAAGTTTCACCCTAGGCTGGACCAAGCCTGTATCTGATGGTGGAGCTCCCATTGTTGGCTATGTTGTGGAGATGAGGACGCAGGGAGCTGTCAAGAAAGGAGATGATGGTTGGAAGAGGTGTAACGTAGCAGCTCAGCTGGTCGTGTGTGAGTTCACAGTCTCAAGTCTGGATGAGAAGCTTGTGTATGAATTCAGAGTGTCAGCTCAGAACCAGGTGGGCATGAGCCTGCCCTGCAACATGGAGGCTGCTGTGATCCCCAGAGAGATTCTAGGTGAGGACTTCATCACATTTTCATTGTTTTTACGGAAACCATGTGACATCTCAGGTGCACCTGGGAATGTGTGGAACTCATGTGTGAGAACTACTAGATCACATTAGCTTTTGAGTTTGACTTCAGACACCTACACTCTTTTACCAACAGAGTCACCAGAGATTGACTTGGATGCTAACCTAAAGCAGGGACTGACAGTAAGAGCTGGCTGTCCCATCAGGCTGTGTGCCACCATTAGAGGCAGACCATATCCCAAAGTAACTTGGAGAAGAATGGGCATTGACAACGTGTTCAGGAGGGGAAAGGTTGACATCATCGACACCATGACCTTCATGGTCATCGCCGACAGCACACGTGACGACACTGGAAAATATTCCCTGACTCTGCAGAGCCGTGCTGGGGAGAAGGCTGTGTTTGTCAACGTTAAGGTTCTAGGTGAGCTATGCTTTTTTTTAATAATTAATGTTCAAATCAAAAAATGTGCCATTTTCAGCTCAATCAAACAAAATCTCAACAGAATCTAAATGTCATCATCTATTTGTTTCTGACAGACACTCCTGGACCTGTAATGAATCTTGAAGCGACTGACGTCAAACAGACATCCGCCATGTTGTCCTGGAGTCCTCCGGAGAGCAATGGTGGAAGTGATATCACTCATTATATTGTTGAGAAGCGTGAGATTGATCGTAAGTCATGGGCGACTGTCAAGGCTGAAGTTCAAGAAGACAAGATTCCCTTCAAAATCAGTGGCCTGGTGCCTGGAACTGAGTACAACTTCAGAGTCACAGCTGTCAATGAGTATGGTTCTGGTGTTCCCAGAGCCACACCCACTTCCTACCTGGCTTCTGATCCTGTCAGTAAGTAACATCTCCTCATCCCATGACACCGGGCCTCAGAACTCATACAGCTGCTCTCTGTGGCCAGTTGTTCATTTTCTTGTTCATCAGTCATCTGAAACATTTAAACACACTTTTCTGAATTCGTTTTTTCAGGCAAGCCAGATCCTTGTGAAAAGATCGAGGTTCTGGAGATCACTAAGAACAGCGCCACAGTTGGCTGGGTCAAGCCAGCGAGCGACGGTGGTGCCAAGGTCGATGGTTACATCATTGAATATATTGAGGTCAAACCTCCTCCACCAGCTCCAGCACCTTTGGAGGTTTGTTGTGTGATCAGAATACCCTAACTTGATTTGACAGATATTCACGCTCTCATAAAATTTTGCAGCACAACCTTCTTTCTTATTATGGTATAAATGTGAGGTATGAGTCATTAATCTAAAATGCTCAATTTGCCACAGGTTGCAGAAGGAGAGGAGGCTCCTCCACCACCTCCTCCACCTCCAGTGGAAGAGGAAACAGAGGAGGAAGAGCCTGTAAAGGAGGTGTGGAATGCGTACACAACTGTGAAAGGTCTGACAATCAGCATCAGTGGCCTGAAGGAGGGCAAGAGGTACAAGTTCAGAGTGGCTGCCAAAAACATCATGGGCATGAGCTCATTCACCGAGACGAGGGAGCCAATCGAGATCAAGGAACAGACGTGTAAGTTGTTTTCTCTGATTAATAAGACGTAGTTTTGGCCATTATCCCACGATGCACCTCAAGATAGACACACCCCCAGATAGTCTGTAACATCTCATGTCTTGACCTGCAGTGGAACCAAAAATTGTCATGCCGGAGATGGTGAGCGCCAGAGCCGGAGCCAAGCTCAGAGTAGAGGCTGTGGTTTCTGGAAAACCTTCCCCAGTTTGCAAGTGGATGCGTAGTGAGGAAGCCGTTGTCCCCTCCAGTCGCCTGGCAGTGCACCAGTCGGGTAACCTATGTGTCCTGATCATCAAAGATGTCTCCAGGACTGACAGTGGCGAGTACAGTCTGATGGCTGAGAACAGCTCTGCAAAGGTGGTGGAGTCTCTGAAGATCATCATCAAAGGTCCGTGTCACCCGCATGTGGGAAATTAAAGTAATTTACATTTTGACACTCAGCAATAGAGAAAATGATTTATCTGACTTCTTTGTGCTTCAGATATGCCCGGTCCACCGGAGGGCCCCGTGGTCATCAGCGACATCGACTCTGATGCCTGCTCCCTGGCCTGGAACAAACCACTGGAGGATGGAGGAACCAACATCACCAACTATGTGGTAGAGAAATGCGATGTGAGCAGAGGTGACTGGATGACGGCTCTCTCTTCCTGCCCAAAGACCAATTGCAGGCTTGGAAAACTCATTCCTGGAAAAGAATACCTGTTCCGCATCCGTGCTGAGAACCGCTTTGGCGTGTCAGACCCAACTCCGTCTGACAGGATGGTTGCCAAGTTCCCCTTCGGTAGGTTTAAATGAAATATTTTACTCCATTTAGATACAAGCCTTTGTCTAAAGTTGAAAGTGTGTTGACATCAATTTGTCTGTTTTGTTGTCACAAGTTGTCCCCAGCGAGCCCCTCAACTGTCGCATCAACAAGACCAACAAGGACTGCATGTTTGTGGCCTGGGACAAGGCGGAGAGTGACGGAGGCAGCCCCATCACAGGTTACTACATTGAACGTAAGGAGAGGAACAGCCTGTTGTGGGTGAAGGCCAATGACGCAGTTGTCCGCACCACCGAGTACCCGTGTGCTGGCCTCATCGAGGGCCTGGAATACACCTTCAGAGTGTCCGCCATCAACCGTGCAGGCCAGGGCAAACCAAGCAAGAAGACCGACTTTGTCACTGCCAGAACACCCATTGGTATGTTTGCTGCCAGCACCTTTGCAACAATCTTTTTTTTTCATTTCATTTACTTTTCTTAACTTCTGCTCACGTTCTCTTTGTGTCACAGACACGCCAGGTAAACCTGAGATCCTGGATGTAACCAAGAACTCTGTCACTCTGGTTTGGACCCGTCCCAAGAATGATGGCGGGAGTAAGATCATTGGCTACTATGTTGAGGTCATGCGAGTGCCAGGAGACACCTGGATCCGCTGCAACACAAGCAGTCAGAATGTACCAAGGGAGGAGTATACGGTTACTGGTCTGGAGAGAGACCTGGACTACCAGTTCAGAGTCATTGCCAAAACTGCTGTCAACATAAGCAAACCATCTGAGCCCACAGACCCTGTCCTGGTCTGTGCTGAGAACGGTGAGGTTTTTATTTAACAATGTTACTGTGTTATAAGTTTAACCACCAAAAGATTTGACTTTAAAAGAAAGAGGACCTGAGCATGACACTAATTTTTCTTATCTTTAAACACAGTTCCTCCCAGAGTGGAGCTCAATGCCAGGATGCAAAAAGGTTTTAAGGTGAAGGCTGGATCCACAGTCCTCCTGGAGGCTGAGGTGTTTGGTAAGCCCTTGCCCAGAGTGACCTGGAAGAAAAGTGACGAACGCTTGAAGTCAGGCGAAGGCCAGGTCATCACCCAGCAGAGGAATCACTACCAGCTTGAGATGGCAGGAGTCACCAAGGAACACACAGGGACTTACACGATCCTGGCTGAGAACGCCAGCGGCTCCAAGACTGCTGAGATTGAAGTCAACGTTCTGGGTGAGTACTGGCCTCTTTTCTTTAGGGATGTTTTCTGAAACTCTTAACGTGATAAAACTTTAACATCTATCAACTGTATTCTACATGAGGTAACCCACAGCTTCACCAATCAGCATGTTCTGTTCAGTTGGCTGATACCATGAATATTTTGTGTCCTTAGACGTGCCTGGCCCTCCTGTTAGTGCCAAACACACAGAGGTGTTGGCCACCAGTATGAAACTGTCGTGGGAGCCACCTTTGAAAGATGGTGGTGCCCCCATCAATGGCTACATTGTGGATAAGCGTGAGACCAGCAGACCTAACTGGGCCCAGGTCTCCACCAAGATCAAGGGTGATGTCCTTGAGTTTAAGGTGGAGAAGCTGATCGACGGTCACGAGTACCAGTTCCGAATCCGTGCTGAGAACATGTGGGGAGTTGGAGACCCCCACATAACAAACCCTGTTATTGCCAAGAACCCATTTAGTAAGTTATTACCAGCACTTTGTCTGGGTCATTACAACATCAGTGAAGAACCGTAGCAAGTAGTGCTACAGTTCCAAAGTAATTTCAAACGTGAACTGAACTCTGTTTTCACCAACAGCTGTCCCTGGTTCTTGTGAGGCCCCAGTGATCACCAACGTGACCAAAGATCGTATGACTGTGAGCTGGAAGGAGCCTGCTGATGATGGAAAGTCCATCGTCCTGGGCTACATGCTGGAAAAGAAAGAGAAAATGGAGTTGCACTGGACCAAGCTGAGCAGGAAGCCTATGACAGAAAGGAGCCTTGATATTACAGGCCTCACAGAGGGAGCTGAGTACGAGTTCAGAGTCACTGCCCTCAACATTGCAGGTCTTGGCAAACCCAGCGAGCCCTCTGCTGGCACCACTGCACAGAACCCCATCAGTAAGTCCCATCATTTCTGAAAATCTTGGACAGTTATAGCTTAAGAAGGTATTGCATGTAGTGTTCAATCCTAGATGTTACTTAAACTGGATCAATGTGCTCTTCCCCAGCTGCGCCTGGCCCTGTTGTGAATCCCAGTGTGAAGGACACCTTCCAAAGCGCCATCAGTCTCACCTGGACTGCCCCCGCCAACAATGGTGGAAGCCCCATCATCGGATACTTGGTGGAGTGCAAGCGAACTGATACAAAAGACTGGATCCGCTGCAACGTCCCCAGGAACCTGCAGGACACCAGCTATGTCATTCAAAACCTCATTGACAAGGCGGAGTACCAGTGTCGCATCACTTCCGTCAACAAGGTCGGCTTCAGCGAGCCGGTTGAAGTCCCTGGCAAACATGTGGCCAAGGACATCATTGGTATGTATACAAACATTTTAGTTTATTATTAAATTTACAAGATTTTAAGTTTTTATTCATCAAAACGTTACTATGCCTCTGCCCGGAGACATTATGTTTTGGGTTGTCCGTCCCTCTGTCTGTGCTTCCGTCCATAGTGCGACTTATTTATAGTTAGCTGGTTTATGAAAGAATTTGAAAACTAACTAAATAATTTGAGCTTTCTAACATCATGTTAGCCTGGTCACTGAGACCGGGTGTGAATGAACAGGCTCTCTTTCTACATGAGGTCTTTGCAGTCATAAGAAGTCATTTCTAAACCTGTCCTCTGTGTTTTGTTGTAGTTCTTCCAGAGGCGGAGCTGAGTGCAGAGCTGAAGACGCTCCTGGAGCTGCGTGCCGGCACCACCATGAGGCTGCAGGCCACCATCAAGGGTCGTCCCACTCCCAAGATCACATGGGCCAAAATGAACACCAACCTCAAGGACCGCCAAGGCATCATCATCAAGTCCACTAACACTGACACCATGGTGACGGTGGACAATATCAACAGATATGATGGAGGCAAATACATCCTGAGCCTGGAGAGTTCGGCTGGCATGAAGATGTACACCATTGTTGTCAAGGTTATAGGTTAGTGAAGGACAGACATGAACTCATCAGAAACAGCACTGAGCTGATATATGAAATGAAAATTGGGCTTAAGTTGATACATTTTGAAAGTTTTGTTGTATTTCAACAGACACTCCTGGACCTCCAGACAACATAGTGGTGAAGGAGACATCCAAAGACAGTTCTTCCATCTACTGGGACCCTCCTGTGATGGATGGTGGCCACGAAATCACCCACTACATTGTGCAGAAGCGTGATACTGAGAGGAAGGCCTGGTCCATCGTCTCCGACAACTGCGCCAAGACAGAATTCAAGGTGCCAGACCTGGAGGCTGGACGGTCCTACTACTTCAGAGTGTCAGCGGTCAACAAGCTTGGTACCGGAGAGTACTGCGAAACAGCCGATTCAGTCAGAGCAACAGGTGAGTTGGATGATAGCCGATTTTGTTGTTGGATGTCCTGTTTATTGATCTAGCAAATATTATTCTCACTTTGTTCATATTCACTTTTCTCAGAGGAGCCTGGGCCTGTCATGGACTTCAAGACCCTGCTGGTGACCAAACACTCTTGCACTCTAAGCTGGAAGAAACCACTCACCGATGGTGGCAGTCGCATTACCTGCTATGTGGTGGAGGTTCTCAATGGTGATGACAAGTACAAGGAGGTAATGAGGTCCAAGAATATGCAATACAGCGCCAAGGACTTGGTGGAGGACAGAGAGTACAACTACAGAGTCAAGGCTGTTAATGACGCAGGAGAGAGTTCTGCTAAGGAGCTCAAAGTGGTGGCTAAGGACCAGATCAGTAAGTGTTTTTATATATGAAACTTTCAGTCAGAAAGCTATTCAGAAATTTGTTTATTATAGACTTTTAAAATATTTTTTCTCTCCGTCTGCAGTTCCTCCAAGCTGTGACTTGAGGGAGCTTCCCAACATGTGCTACATTGCCAAGGAGGGCAGCACTGTCCGTCTGAAGATCCCGATCATTGGAAAACCTACACCCAAGGTCTCCTGGAAGAAGGGAGATGATGAAGATCTGACAGACACTGGCCGAGTGTGTGCCGAGTCCTCTGCAGTCAACACCACCCTCCTGATCAGGGACTGTCAGAGGAGTGATGCCTCCAAGTATACCATCACCCTGAGAAATAGTGCTGGGACCAAGGAGTCCACCATATTCATCAGGTAGCGATCAGATTATACCAGGGCATGAAATACAACATACAAAATATGTTGCTTGGAAAATACCGGTAACAATTAAATAAATAACAAAAAGTATAAGCAAAGTATTTTATTTTACCTGTCTCCTTTTAGGGTTGTGGGTAAACCTGGCATCCCTATTGGACCCGTTAAGTTCAAAGAGGTTACTGCCGATGGCGCTACACTGAAGTGGGCGGTTCCCAAGGACGACGGTGGCTCAGAGATCACCAACTACGTCCTGGAAAAGAGAGACTCAGTTACCAATATGTGGGTGACTGTGTCCTCCACTGTGGAGACCAACAGCATGAGAGTGACCGGTCTCCATGAAGGCACAGAATACATCTTCAGAGTCTGTGCTGAGAACAAATATGGGTTTGGAGAAGGACTCAAATCCGAGCCCATTATTGCTAAACATCCATTCAGTGAGTTACCATAACAAACAATATATTGAATAGGCTAACGATGTTAAAGTGTTGAATTTGAGTTTTTTCTGACTCTATTTTCACTGTTTTTCCACAGATGTTCCTGATGCTCCTCCTCCTCCTCAGGTCATGAGCATGCGTCACAACTCGGCTTACCTGGCCTGGTCCGACCCCAGGAAGACAGGAGGATCTCCCATCACAGGTATAGTCATCTTGAACACTTGTACACTTACTCAGCAGCTATGTTATTTCTTGTATTATTTGACAAGCATTTTATCTTCACTATTGCACTTTAATTGATATTTATATGATCTGTATGTGCCATGTGAACTTATTAGGGATTTTTTCTTCTACACCTTTGGTTCTACATTCAGGTTACCATGTTGAGTTCAAAGAGAGGAACAGTATGTTGTGGAAGAGGGCGAGTCCAGCTGCCTTGAAGATGAGGGAACACAAGGTCACTGGGTTTACTGAAGGCTTGGAGTACGAGTTCAGAGTCATGGCAATCAACCTGGCTGGCACTGGCCGACCGAGCGCTCCCACTGATCCACAGGTGGCCCTGGATCCCATTGGTGGGTGTAAAACTTATAAAAGTGGCTTTCAAATATAATAAATTACAAATTGTGCAAAGATACAAAACTGCATTCATATTTATATCCATATCTGTAGATGCTCCTGGTAAACCTGATGTCGTCAGCATCACAAGGAGCTCCGTGACACTCCAGTGGACGGAGCCACAGTTCGATGGAGGCCACAGGCTGACTGGCTACATTGTTGAGAGGCGTGACCTACCGTCTAAGATCTGGGTCAAGGCCAATAATGTGAATGTTGTGGATCCTGCATTTACTGTCACCGAACTGCAGGAGGGCTGCAAATATGAGTTCAGAATCAGGGCGAAGAATGCAGCTGGTGCTCTTAGCCCCCCCTCCGAGCAGACAGATACAATCATCTGCAGAGATGAATATGGTGAGATGAGCGCAATAAAACACTGTTAAAACCATCAGTGAGACAATGTTACACTGAGGTAGAGACTGTGTATACTGCTTGAATAATTAAATGGTTCCTATTTCCTCCAACAGCGGCACCAACCATTACTATTGATTCTCATGTGTTGGAGGGTCTGACTGTCCGAGCTGGCGATACCATTGTCATCACTGCCACAAGCATAGATGGCAAACCTGCTCCAACCTCATGCTGGTCAAAGGGAGGAAAGTACTTCAAACCCTCGGAGGTTGTTCATATTGAGACCACTGCAACTTCCTCTACTCTGTCCGTCAAGTATGCCAGCAGGAAGGACACAGGGGAATACATCATAACTGCCAGCAACCCCTTCGGTGTAAAGGAGGAAACTGTCAAGGTCAAAGTTCTGGATGTTCCTGGTACTCCTGGGCCTATTGAATGCACTGGTATCTCTTCTGAAAAGGTCACTCTTACATGGGAAGCTCCAACTGAGGATGGAGGCTCTCCTATCAAATATTACACCCTGGAGAAGAGGGAGACCAGCCGCCTGCTCTGGACTGTTCTGGAAGAAAAGGTCATCGACTGTCACTATGTAGCCACCAAGCTCATCCAGGGCAACGAGTATTTCTTCAGAGTTTCTGCTCTGAACCAGTACGGTGCTAGTGAGCCATCCCACTCTGAGGCCGTCAAGATGGTTGATAGATTCGGTATGCACAGTTTATATTCTATACTGCTTCTTTCATTCTGAATTTGGGTTTATTAACCACTGGAAGAATATGTACAAGTGAGATTTATTCATGTGTTTCTTTTATCAAAACCTTTAGGTCCTCCCGGTCCACCATCCAAACCAGAGGTTGAGAAAGTGGATGGACATTCAGCCACTGTCACCTGGAGGAGGCCAACTGAGGACGGCGGAAGTGATATCATAGGTTACTGTGTTGAGAAGAAGGAGAAAAAGGCTATGAGATGGATCAGGGCCTCAAAGAAATCGATTGCCGAGCTCAGTTATGAAGTCACTGGTCTGACTGAAGGCCTGGAGTATGAGTTCCGTGTTTTTGCTGAGAACAAAGCTGGCTTTGGAGAGCCAAGTGAAACATCTATGCCTGTTAGAACTATAGTTGCTATCTGTAAGTAAAAAAGTATTTAATGTGTGAACAAAACACTTGCCATCAAACACCCATATTCAAGTATTCAATTATGTTCAGATAATTAAATGAAGCCGTTTTTACAGAATGTTGTATTCAGTTGTGAAAGACTAACCAATTCTTTTGTTTGGTAGATTTGCCTGGACCTCCAGTCAATCCAAGAGTCACAGACACAACCAAGTCCACTGCCACCCTGAACTGGGGAAAACCTCTCGATAACGGCGGATCTGACATCACTGGATATGTAATTGAGCACAAGAAGGAAGGAACAGAAGAATGGGTCAAGGATTCATCTCTACTTAGAATAACCGAATTTGTTGTTCCCGAGCTGGAAACCGGTGCAAAATACCACTTTAGAATTAGTGCTGTGAATGCTAAGGGGGCAGGTGAATCTGCCGAAACTCAGGAACTGATGGAAATTGTGGAGCGTGCAGCTGAGCCAGATTTGGAGCTAGATATTGAGCTGAGAAGAACCCTCGTCGTTAGGGCGGGCTGCTCCATTCGCCTCTTTGTGCCAATCAAGGGACGTCCTACACCAACAGTCAGCTGGACTAAGGAAGATGGCCCTGTCCCACGTGCAGTCATTGACAGCACTGAATCATTTACAATGCTGATCATTCCTGAGAGTTCAAGGATTGATGCAGGCAAATATCAGCTTACTCTTGAAAACTCAAGTGGTAAGAAGAGTGCTGATATACATGTGAGAGTTCTGGATTCTCCTGGACCCCCACTTAATCTAAAACCAATCAAGATTGACAAAGACAGCATTACTCTCCAGTGGGAGATGCCTCTCATTGATGGTGGAGCCAAGATCACAAGCTATGTCATTGAGAAGAGAGAATCAACACGAAAGGCCTTTGCTACTGCTATTACAAATTGCCCACACACTTCAGTCAGGATCAGTGAACTGGGTGAAGGCTGTGAGTACTATTTCAGAGTGTCTGCCCAGAACGAGTATGGTATTGGTGAGCCAGTCGAAACTGCAGATCCAATCCGTGCATCCCAGGCACCAACTCCTCCAGAGAGTATTATTCCTACTGATATCACCAAGAGTTCTGTGAGCCTGGCATGGACTAAACCCAAGCATGATGGTGGAAGCAGAATTACGGGATATGTCCTGGAAGCCCAGAAGAAGGGAACTGATCCGTGGGCCCATGTAACAACAGTCAAGTCCATGGATTTCACAGTAAAAAACCTGAATGAGAATGAGGAGTACATTTTCCGAGTAATGGCTGTCAACCTGTCGGGCAGAAGCTCCCCACGTGAGAGCAAACCCATAGTTGTTAGGGATTCCACAATGGTGCCTGAGTTTGACCTGCGCGGTGTGTGTCATAAGACTGTTATTGCTAGAGCTGGAGATGAAATCAAAGTTGAGATCCCAGTTATGGGACGTCCTAGACCAACTGTCTCTTGGCAGAAGGATGGTGCAGCCCTGAAGCTCACACAGAGAACCAATGTGGAAACTACTTCTGCTACTGTTATCCTTAGCATCAATGAATGCAATAGAGCAGACAGTGGTGTATACACCATGACAGGAAAGAACATTGTTGGCTCTGTGACAGATAACATCACTGTGAAAGTACATGATGTACCTGGGCCACCCAAGGGACCAGTTAACATTGTGGAAATATCCCGTACAAATTGCATATTTGCTTGGGACCCTCCTGAGAATGACGGAGGTGTTCCAATTAATAATTATGTGGTTGAGATCAGAGACACAACTTCCCAAACATGGACAGAGCTGTCTTCTACTATCATCCGTACCGTGTTCAAAGCCATTCGGTTAACCACTGGTTCAGAATACCAGTTCAGGGTGAAGGCTAAGAACAGATACGGTGTTGGACCTCCCATCACCTCAGAGGCTGTGGTGGCAGCTTATCCATTTAAAGCCCCTGGACCTCCTGGTACTCCGAATGTTGTTGCATTCACCAAGGACTCTATAACGGTAGGCTGGAATGAGCCTGTGTCTGATGGTGGAAATGAGGTCTTTGGTTATCATGTTGAGAGGAAAGAAAGAAGCAGCATTACATGGCAAAAGATCAACAAGAGTATTGTGAAAGGAAACATCTTTAAATCCAGTGGGCTTGAAGCTGGAGGAGCCTATGAATTCCGTGTCATGGCTGAAAACATGGCAGGCATTGGTAAGCCCAGCAAGGCCTCAGAAGCAATACTGGCCTTGGACCCTGTGGATCCACCAGGCCAACCTCTACCAATATTTGTCAATAAAAATGTCATCACTATTCAGTGGACAAAGCCTGAGTATGATGGTGGATTCAAAATCACTGGCTACACAGTGGAGAAGAGAGAACTGCCGACCGGTCGCTGGAGCCGAGCCAATTTCACCAACATCATTGAGACAGCATTCACTGTCAGTGGACTGACTCAAGATGCCTCCTACGGGTTCCGGGTCATAGCCAGAAACTCTGCAGGAGCAGTCAGCATTCCATCTGAGCCTTCAGACCCAATCTTGTGCACAGATGACATAATTGAGCCACGCATTATGGTTGATGCCATCTTCAAAGATGTTGTTCCCCTGAGAGCAGGAGAGTCCTTCAAGCTTGATGCTGACATAGCTGGTCAGCCAACACCATCTATGGTTTGGACCAAGAATGGAAAAGAGGTTGAGAACACAATGAAACTGGACGTTAAGTTCACTGAACTGACAACCACACTGACCAACAAGGACTCTATCAGATCAGATGGTGGAGAATTTGTTTTGACTGCCACTAATGTTGGTGGATTTGCAAAGCACATCTTTAATGTGAAAGTGCTTGACAGACCAGGGCCACCTGTTGGACCTCTTAAGGTAACTGATGTCACAGCTGATAACTGCGTTCTGACCTGGGCTCCACCTGCAGATGATGGCGGTGCCAAGATTGAAGGATATGTGATCGAAAAGCGTGAGTCAAGCAGACTGGTTTGGACTAATGTGGTTTCAGACCTGAAAGTTACACGACATACGGTGACGAAGCTGCTCAAAGGGAATGAATACATCTTCAGAGTTATGGCAGTGAACAAATATGGAGTTGGCGAGTCTCTTGATTCAGAATCCACTGTTGCAGACAACCCATATGTGGTTCCAGATCCTCCAGAAAATCCTGAGGTGACAGCTATCACTAAAGATTCAATGGTTGTTATGTGGCAAGCTCCCAAGAGTGATGGCGGAACTCCCATCACTAACTACAACATCGAAAGGAAAGACCAAATAGGCCTCCGCTGGGTCAAATGCAACAAGAGGAAGGTCAAAGATCTCCAGTTCAGGGCAGGAGGCCTTGTTGTCGGACATGAATATAAATTCAGAATAATTGCAGAGAATGCTGCTGGAGTTAGCACACACAGTGTCTCCAGTCCATTTTACAAGGCAACTGATGCACTGGACATGCCAGGGCCTCCATGCAACCCTAGAATCCTGGACACAACCAGGTCCTCAATTACTGTTGCCTGGAACAAACCTGTATACGATGGAGGCTCTGACATCACTGGCTACATAGTAGAAACCTGCATCCCATCTGAAAAGGAGGAGGAGGAGGAATGGACCATTGTGACACCAAAAGAAGGTCTCCTAGCAACCTCATTCACCATTATTAACCTGAAAGAGAACCAGGAGTACAAGATCAACGTTTCTGCTCTCAACAGTGAAGGAATTGGAGAGGCAGCATCTGTACCTGACAATGCCAAGGCAGAGGACAGGCTCCTCCCACCTGAAATTAATTTGGATGCTGATCTCCGCAAAGTTGTCAGTCTTAGAGCTTGCTGCTCTCTCCGACTCTTTGTGCCTATCAGAGGCAGACCGTGTCCTGAAGCTAAATGGACCAAAGGAGATGGTGAGGCTATTGAGAGGGCAACCATTGACAGCACAACATCATATACATCACTTGTAATTGAAAATGTCAACAGATTTGACAGTGGAAAATATAATCTTACAGTTGAAAACAGTTCTGGCTCCAAGACAGTTACAGTCCAGGTCAGGGTGCTTGATACACCTAGTGCCCCACAGAACCTGAAGATTACTGCTGTAACAAAAGAAGCTGTCTCTCTGACTTGGGAACCACCAGTGAATGATGGAGGAGTAAAGATTAAGAACTATATTGTTGAAAAACGTGAGTCCACAAGGAAAGCATATGCCACAGTTAATGCTCTCTGCTACCCGACCACCTTCACAGTTGACCACCTCCTGGAAGGATGCAACTATTACTTTAGAGTTCTGGCTGAGAATGAATATGGCGTTGGTCTTCCCATTGAGACTGGTGAATCAGTTAAAGTGTCTGAAAAACCACAGCCACCTCGCAAAGTCTCTCTTAAGGATGTTACCAAAAATAGTGTCACTCTCTCTTGGGAGAAGCCAGAGCATGACGGTGGCAGCAGAATAGGCTGTTATGTTGTTGAGATCCAGCCTAAGGGTGTTGACAAGTGGACCCAGGCTGTGATTGTAAAGGAAACAGAAGCTACAATTAGTGGCCTAAATGCAGGTGAAGAATACATGTTCCGTGTAGCAGCAAGAAATGAGAAGGGTACAAGTGACCCACGTCAAATTGGAGTGCCTGTGATTGTCAAAGATCTTGTGATTGCCCCTGTTGCCAAAATGTTGTTCAACACATTCAGTGTGTTGGCAGGAGAAGACCTCACAGTGGATGTTCCATATGTTGCACGTCCCAAAGCAGCTATATCCTGGGTAAAGGACGGTCAGCCTATGAAGAGAACTACCAGAGTAAACTTTAGTTCAACAGACACCTTGCTGAACCTCAAAATAAATGAGGCTACCAAAGATGACGTTGGACAATACCTCATTACTATTAGCAACACAGCAGGAGAGACAACTGCAGTCATTGGCATTGTTGTTCTTGACAAACCCGGCCAGCCAGGTGGTCCAGTTCAGGTAGAGGAGGTCACCTCTGACAGTGTAACTATCTCCTGGAACCCACCAGAATATGATGGTGGTTGCACCATCAAAAACTACATTGTGGAAAAGAGAGACACATCCACAACTAACTGGATGGTTGTATCTCCTAACCTTGCACGGACAAAAATCAAGGTAGGCCGATTGAAGACTGGCTCTGAGTACCAGTTTAGAATCACAGCAGAAAACAGATATGGAAAAGGCCCAACTCTTCAGTCAGATAGTATTGTGGCACAATATCCATACAAACTCCCAGGGCCCCCAGGAACACCATCCATTGCAACCTGGACCAAGGACAGCATGGTTGTGATCTGGAACGAACCTGTGATCGATGGCGGATGCTCCATCTTGGGCTATCATCTAGAGCGAAAAGAGAGGAACAGCATTATGTGGGTCAAACTCAACAAGTCTATTATCACTGACCAAACCTTCAAGACCAGTGGTTTGGAAGCAGGGATGGAGTATGAATACAGAGTTTATGCTGAAAACATTGTTGGAATAGGCAAAGTTAGCAAAGTGTCCGAGGGTCATATTGCTAGAGATCCTTGTGATCCTCCTGGCACCCCAGAGGCAACAAAGATCGCCAAAGACTCTTTGACCATTGTTTGGACCAAGCCGGAGTATGATGGAGGTGCAAAGGTTACAGGCTACATTGTGGAAAAGAAGGAGCTACCTGAAGGTCGTTGGCAGAAGGCTAACTTTACGAACATCATTGAGACAGAATATGTTGCAACTGGACTTATACAGGACAATCAGTATGAGTTCCGTGTCATTGCCAGAAATGCCGCCGGGGTTTATAGCTTGCCTTCTTACAGCACTGGCCCTATCACTGCAAGGGATGAGATCGAACCACCGGGTGTCAGCATTGACCCAGAGTACACACAGATCCTTATGGTTAACGCAGGAGAAACCTTCAAGATTGATGCAGATGTTCACGGCAAACCACTACCCTCTATCAACTGGATGAAGGGAGATCAGGAATTGGGCAACACTATTCATAGAGAAATTAAGAACACAACAACCAAGGCTTATATATCTGTCAAGGAAGCAAAACTTTCAGATGGAGGCCAATACACGCTGCTACTGAAAAATCCAGGAGGTGAAAAGGCTGTGCAGGTCAATGTGGTTGTTCTAGATAAACCTGGAGAACCTCAAGGACCTCTTGTTGTTACAGGGATATCCAAAGACCGATGCTGCCTTGCATGGAAACCACCAATGCAAGATGGTGGTAGCAAGATCTCTCACTACTTGGTGGAGAGGAGAGAAACAAGCAGATTAGTCTGGACTGTTGTAGACCCCAAAGTAGAAAATATTTGTCTAAGGGTCACTAAGCTCTTGGAAGGAAATGAGTACATCTTCAGAGTCCGTGCTGTCAACCAGTTTGGAGCTGGTGCACCACTTGGTTCTTCTGCTGCCATAATCAAAGATCCTTATTTACTCCCGGGGTCACCCAGGAGCTTAGAAGTTTCGGATATTAAGAAAGATTCAATGATGCTCACTTGGGAGGCTCCCTCTGAAGATGGGGGCAGTCCTATCACTGGATACATCATTGAGAAACATGACAAAGAAGGAGTACGATGGACCAGATGCAACAGACAAACAGTCACTGACTTGACTTTCAAGCCGATGGGACTCCTGGAAAAACACAGTTATGAATTCAGAGTTGTTGCTGAGAATGCTGTCGGTGTTGGTGAGCCAAGCTCCCCGACAGTATTCTACAAAGCTCTTGATCCCATTTTCAGGCCTGGCCCACCACACAATCCAAGAGTTACTGACACAACTAAAACATCAGTTTTCCTGTCATGGGGTAAGCCTGTCTGTGATGGAGGCTGTGAGATTCAGGGATACATTGTTGAGTGCTGCACTACTACAGTACCAGCAGTGCCAGAAGAGGCATCTGCTGAAACCCAAGCTGTAGAGGCACCTGCCACAGATGCACCTGCTGAGGAGTGGACAATGTGCACACCACCAACCGGTATCAAGAAGACTAAATTTGAAGTTGCAAACCTGAAAGAAAACCAGGCATACAAGCTTAGAGTGTGTGCCATAAACAAACTTGGAGTTGGTGAGCATGCTGATGTCTCTGGAGCTGTTGTTGCCCTCGACAGGACAGAAGAGCCAGATCTTGACATTGACTCAGAAATGAGGAAGATTGTAATGATTAAAGCTGGAGCTTCCCTTCGGCTGTTTATCCCCATCAAGGGAAGGCCAACTCCTACCATCAAGTGGGATAAGGATGAAGCTGACCTTAAAGAGACTGCTCAGCTTGAGGTGACCAGCAGTTACTCATCCCTTGTAATTGATAACATGAGCAGAACTGACAGTGGAAAATACACAATCACTGCTGCAAACGCCAGTGGAACCAAGTCAGCATTTGTTGTTGTCCGTGTTCTCGACACACCTAGTGCTCCTGTTAACCTGAAAGTGATGGAAATTACAAATCAATCAGTGACACTGGCATGGGAACCACCTATGTTGGATGGTGGGTCCAAGATCAAGAACTACATCGTTGAAAAGAGAGAAAGCACACGCAAAACATTTGCAGCTGTTGTAACAAATTGTCACGCTCTTACATGGAAGATTGAGCCTCTCCAGGAAGGTTGTAGTTACTTCTTCCGTGTCATTGCTGAGAATGCTCATGGTGTTGGCCTGCCAGCAGCAACTGCAGACGCTCTTAAGGTGTCAGAGGTTCCACAGTCACCGAAGACCTTGACTGTTACAGACCAAACCAAAACAAGCATCTCTTTGGCTTGGGAGAAGCCCGAGTATGATGGTGGTAGCAGAGTCATCCAGTATCTGCTCGAGGTGCAACTTAAGGGCCAGGAGAAATGGTCTGGTGTTAACACTTTTAAGACAATGGAGGCTACTGTTCCCAATCTCAATCCAGGGGAGGAGTATCTCTTCAGAGTTACTGCAATGAATGATAAGGGCAAGAGTGACCCCAAAGTCCTTGCGGGTCCAGTGATGACAAAGGACTTGGTGTTTGAGCCTGATGTTCGTCCTGCATTCAGCAGCTATAGTGTCCATATTGGCAAAGACATGAAGATTGTCATTCCCATCTTTGGACGTCCTAAACCAACAGTCACATGGACTAAAGATGGAGCTCCTATGAAGTTCACCACCAGAGTCAATACTCTCAATACACCCACAAATACAACACTTAGCATTAAGGAGGCTGCAGGTGATGATGGTGGCATGTACAGTATAAATGTTGCTAACTCAGCTGGAAAGAAAGACACAACTGTTGAAGTCATTGTACTAGACAAACCTGGCCCTCCATCCGGCCCTGTAAGGTTCGATGAAATCACAACACAGAGTATCAGTATTTCATGGGACCCGCCTAAACACAATGGTGGCTGCCAGATTTCAAACTACATTGTGCAAAAGAGAGATACTACTTCTCCAACATGGGAAAACGTCAGCATCAACTATGCCAGAACCTCCATTAAAGTGCCTAGACTGAAGACAGGAGCAGAGTACCAGTTCAGGATCATCGCTCAAAACCGCTATGGCAAGAGTCATGGCCTGGATTCATCTGCTGTGGTCGCTCAATACCCATACAGAGAGCCAGGCCCGCCAGGCACCCCCTTCATTTCTTCTCTTTCGAGGGACCACCAAGTTGTTGAGTGGCATGAGCCTGTCACAGATGGAGGCAGCAATGTTCTTGGCTATCATCTTGAAAGAAAAGAGAGGAATAGTATTCTCTGGGTCAAGATCAACAAGACACTAATTCACGATACGATCTTCAAGAGTCACCCATTGGAGGAAGGTGTTGAGTATGAATACAGAGTTTATGCTGAAAATATTGTGGGTATCGGCCGGTGTAGTAAGATCTCAGAGGGCTCCATTGCCCGTGACCCATGTGATCCACCTGGTACACCAGAGGCCTCCCATGTCACCAAAGATACCATTGTCATTCAGTGGACTAAGCCTGAATATGATGGTGGTAGTAATATAACTGGCTATACTGTGGAGAAGCGGGACCTGCCAGAGGGCAGGTGGGGCAGGGCAAACTTCACTAATGTGATTGAGACACAGTTTACTGTGACAGGACTGACTGAAAATGCTCAGTATGACTTCAGAGTCATCGCTAAAAATGCTGTTGGCACCATCAGCAAGCCGTCCTACAACAGTGGACCAATCACTGCAAGTGACAAGCTGGAGGCACCCAAGTTCTCCATTGACCCTGCATTCACCAAGACCATTATAATCAATGCTGGAGAGACATTCAAGCTTGATGCAGATGCATGTGGAAAGCCACTGCCTACAATCCAGTGGTTCAAGGATGAAAAACCAATTGAGAATACACTCCGACTCGAGATTAAAAACACAGAAAACCATGCGATGATCCTCATTAAGGACGCCATAAGGATTGATGGTGGAATGTACACTCTCCAACTGACAAATGAGGCTGGCAGTGAAACTGTGCCATTTAAGGTTGTGGTCCTGGACAGAACTAGCCAGTGTGAGGGACCCCTTCACATCACTGCAGTAGCTGAAAATAGATGCACACTGGTATGGCGCGCCCCTCTTCATGATGGAGGTAGTCCTATTAAACATTACATCATTGAGAGAAGAGAAACCAGCCGTCTAGCTTGGACTGTTGTTTCTAACAGCTGTGAGACCACATCCTACAAAGTCACCAAATTACTGGAAGGTAATGAGTACATGTTCCGTGTCATGGCTGTTAACAGTTACGGTATCAGTGAGCCACTTGGATCTGGTGGAGTGATTATGAAGACACCATTTGTTCCTCCTGGTCCACCTCACATTGAGGATGTATCAAACATTGCTCATGATGGCATGACCATTAGTTGGTCTGCTCCTGAGAGTGATGGAGGCAGTGAGATTACCAATTACTTAATTGAAAAGAAGGACAGAAGTGGAATCAAATGGACCAGATGCAATAGGCAGAAGGTCGCGGACCTCTCCTTCAGAGTTACAGGATTATCCACAGGCCACGAGTATGAGTTCAGAGTAACTGCAGAGAATATAGTTGGAGTGGGAGAACCAAGCCTTCCAAGTTCAAACTACAAGGCCTGTGATCCCAAGTACAAACCTGGAGCCCCAGCATATGTGAATGTAATTGACTCCACAAAGAGTTCCCTAACAGTGTCATGGGGTAAGCCTCTGGCTGATGGTGGCAGTGCCATTCAAGGGTACATTGTTGAAGTCTGCAAGGCTGAGGAGGAAGAATGGGCCATGGTTACTCCCCCCACTGGCCTACGTGTCAACAAATTTGAAATTACCAAACTTACTGAGGGTCAGGAGTACAAGATACAGGTGTGTGCTCTGAACAAACTAGGAGTTGGTGAGCCAGCAGTGCTCTCTGGAACAGCAAAGCCAGAGGAAAGAGTGGAACCACCAGAGATCCGCTTGGACTCTGAGCTGAGGAAGGGCATCACTGTGAAAGCCGGTGGATCTGTTAGAATCCATATTCCATTTAAGGGCAGGCCAACACCTGAGATTGGGTGGACTAAGGATGATGGAGCCCTGACTGAAAAGGCAGTGCTGGAGAAGGCTCCCAACTTCACACATCTGTCCATTGACTCGTGTGACAGGAGTGATTCAGGAAAATACACCCTCAGTCTGACCAACAGCAGTGGCTCTGTGTCTGAGTTTGTTGTCGTCAAAGTCCTGGATACACCTGGAGCCCCACAGAACCTTGTGGTTAAAGATGTGAAAAAGGACTCTGTCACTCTTGTATGGGATGTTCCACTGATTGATGGGGGTTCCAAAACTAAGAACTATGTCATTGACAAACGTGAATCAACCAAAAAGGCATATTCAAATGTGTCTGCTAAATGCACCAGGACAACATTCAAAGTTGAGAACCTAATTGAAGGTGCTATGTATTACTTCAGAGTCATGGCTGAGAATGACTATGGGGTCGGCCAAGCTGTTGAAACAAAGCAAGCTTCCAAAGCCTCTGAGGTCCCACAGCCTGTTCGAAAAGTCTTCCTCACTGATGTCACCAAGGCCAGTGCCTCACTGGCATGGGAGAAACCAGAGCATGATGGAGGCAGTAGAATCGGTGGCTACCTGATTGAGATGCAGCCAAAGGGTACCGATAAGTGGGGAGTTGCAACAAATACAAAGACATGCGAGGGCACTGCCAAAGGACTCACAGCTGGGACAGCATACCTATTCCGTATTATTGCTTACAATGAGAAGGGTAAGAGTGAACCAGTGGCACTTGCTGCACCTGTTGTTGCCAGTGACATGACTGTGGAGCCAAGCATTAAGATGCAATTCAACACTTACAGTGTTTTGTCTGGAAAAGACCTGAAGCTGGAATTCCCTGTGCTTGGCAGGCCCAAACCTAGAGTTACCTGGACCAAGGATGGTGAGCCTTTAAAGGTGACATCCAGAATCAATGTGGTAAACACTCAAGCAACAACCGCCATTCAGATTACTGAGGCATGCAAAGATGACTTAGGTAAATACTCCATTACAGCGGCCAATGCTGCTGGTACAATCACTGAGGATGTGGCTGTCATCATCCTTGACAAGCCTGGTGCACCAACAGGTCCAATCAAGATTGTTGAAGTGAGCAACACCTTTGTCCATCTTGCCTGGGAGCCCCCAGTGTACACAGGTGGATGCCAAGTGAAGAACTATATTGTAGAGAAGAGAGATACGACCACCACAACATGGCAGTCAGTCACCACACAGCTTGCTAGAACTGCCCTCAAGGTCACCAAGCTGAAGACTGGTGCCGAATACCAGTTCAGAATTATAGCTGAAAACAGATATGGAAAGGGTGCTTCCCTGGACTCCAAGTCCATTGTCGTACAATATCCATACAAAACACCAGGGCCTCCTGGAACACCAAATATCCAATCCGCATCAAAGGAAATGATGATCATTGAATGGAATGAGCCAGTCAATGATGGTGGAAGTTCAGTCATTGGTTACCATCTGGAAAGCAAAGAGAGAAACAGCATCCTGTGGAACAAACTGAACAAGACTCTCATCACTGATACTCAGTTCAAGATCTGTAATCTCGAGGAGGGCATCGGATACGAATTCAGAGTTTATGGTGAAAACATCGTTGGTATTGGTAGATGCAGTAAAGTGTCGGAGTCCTTTGTGGCTCGTGACCCATGTGATCCTCCAGGTGCTCCGGAAGCTGTTTCTATTTGTAAGAATCTGATCAAGATTCAGTGGACCAAACCTCAGTACGATGGTGGCAGCAAAGTAAATGGATATATAGTGGAAAGGAAAGATGTTTCCTCCCCTGATGGACGCTGGGTCAGATCTAACTTCACAAATATAATTGAGACTGAGTATACCACCACTGGTCTGACAGAGAAGGAGCAATATGAATTCAGAGTTATTGCAAGAAATGCAGCAGGAGTCTTCAGTGAACCATCCGACAGCTCTGGTCCTATTACTGCTACTGATGAAATTGAACCACCAACGGCCTCAATGGATCCCAAGTACAAGGATGTCATTGTTGTTAATGCTGGCGAACACTTGGTTCTTGATGCAGACATTCGTGGAAAACCAATTCCAGATGTTGCCTGGCTAAAAGAGGGCAAGGAAATGGATAAAGCCCTGCGCATTGAACTGAAAACTACACAGAAGCGTGCAGCCATGACCATTAAGGATGTAACCAAGCTTGACAGTGGTCACTATGACCTTGTGCTCAAAAATCTAGGTGGTACCAAAACCTTCCCTATCACTGTCAAAGTTCTTGATAAACCAGGTCCACCCACTGGACCAATGAAAGTGACAGGGATCCTGGCTGACAGGTGTATCCTTTCCTGGACTGAGCCAGCTCTGGATGGTGGGGCCAGTATCATTCACTACATCTTGGAGAAGAGGGAGACTAGCAGGTTGTCATGGACAATGGCTGCACCAAATATCAAGGGTCTATACCATAAAATAAAAAATTTGCTCCCTGGAAATGAATACATCTTCAGAGTCAGAGCAGTGAACAAATATGGCATGGGTGATTATCTGCAAAGTGAACCCACAATTGCATGCAATCCGTACAAGCCACCCAGTGCCCCTGGAACTCCAGAAGCCAGTCAGATCACAAAGGACTCAATGGTTCTGTCATGGACCACTCCAGAACAGACTGGTGGCGCTGATATTGAAGGCTACCACCTTGAAAAACGCGACAAAGATAGTGTTAGGTGGACAAAATGCAACAGACAAAAGCTGACTGACACCCACTTCAAGGTCACAGGTCTGATGACGGATCACTTCTATGAGTACCACGTTGCTGCTGAAAATATGGCTGGCATGAGTGACCTCAGTGAACTGTCCCTCTCCTACAGAGCATGTGATGCTACAACACCCCCTGCGCCTCCACACCACCCTAAAGTGACAGACTACACTAAGTCTTCCGTGTCTTTGTCATGGGGGAAACCTGACTTTGATGGAGGCGCATACATCAAGGGCTACCTTGTTGAAATGAGGGAGTATACACCAGTGCCTGAATCAACAGAGGAGGCAGAAGTAGCACCAGCAGTAGAAGCACCAACTGAAAAAGAATGGACTATGTGCACTCCACCCACTGGTATTCAAGCCACTAAACTCACCATCACAGACCTGAAGGAGGGTGGAGAGTACCAGTTCCGTGTCTGTGCTATCAACTCTGAGGGTGTTGGGGAGGCTGCTAATGTCAGTGGCACTGTACTTACATCTGATAGAGCGGAAGCACCAGAGATTGAGCTGGATGCTGATCTCAGAAAGGTGGTATCTGTCCGTGCTGGTGGAACTCTGCGTCTGTTTGTCGCCATCAGAGGACGGCCTGCACCTGCGGTTAAATGGGAAAAAGTTGAGGGTACTCTCTCAGAGCATGCTGCAATTGACACAACCAGTTCTTACACGATGCTTGTCATTGACAACGTCAACCGCTTTGACAGTGGGAAATACTCGCTTTCCCTGGAGAACAGCAGTGGTACAAAATCTGCGTTTGTTGCAGTGAGAATTTTGGATTCACCAAGCGCACCACAAAACTTTGGTGTGAAGGAGCTCAAGAAGGATTCAGTGACACTTGCCTGGGATACTCCACTCACTGATGGTGGATCTAAAATCACAAACTACATTGTAGAGAAGAGAGAGTCTGTCAGGAAGGCCTACACTACCGTCACCAGCAACTGCACAGCCAACTCATTTAAGATTGAAGAGCTGCCTGAGGGTGGAACTTTCTACTTCAGAGTCTGTGCTGCTAATGAATATGGCCTAGGACAGATGGTTGAAACCAAAGAAATCAAAGTATCTGAGGTACCTCTGCCACCAAGCAAGGTTACCCTTGTAGATTTGACAAAGAACAGCGTATCATTGGCATGGAACAAACCTGCCCATGATGGTGGAAGCAAGGTGATGTGTTACAATGTAGAATTTATGCCCAAGAGTGGAGATAAATGGGGCACAGCCTGCACAGTCAAGGTGCCTGAAGCAAAAATTCCTAATCTGACTCCTAATGAAGTCTATTTATTCAGAGTTGTTGCAATCAACGAGAAAGGAAAGAGTGAGCCGAAGGATCTGGGCTTGCCTGTGGTTGCAAAGGATGTTGCAATTGAGCCCTCGGTTAACTTACTTTTCAATACATACAGTGTGAAGGCTGGGGATGACCTCACTCTTGAGGTTCCTGTAAGAGGCAGGCCAAAGCCTGTTGTATCCTGGAAGAAAGATGGTCTTCCTTTAAAACAAACATCATCAGTCACCATCTTAAACACTGCAACCTCATCCAAAATACTCCTCAAAGAGGCTAGCAGAGAACACGTTGGCAAATATGCGATCACCCTGGCCAACACAGGAGGAACTGTCACCACAGATATTACTGTAGTTGTCCTTGATAAACCAGGTCCACCCAATGGTATTAAGGTCGATGCTGTGACCTCAGACAGCATCACACTGTCCTGGTCACCACCAGATTATGATGGTGGCTGCTCCATCAGTAACTATATTGTAGAGAAGAGAGACACAAACACACAAGAATGGCAAATGGTTGCAAGTAATGTTGCAAGAACAAGTTACAAGGCTGGCCGCCTCACACATGGTGCAGAATACCAATTCCGTATCTATGCTGTCAACCGTTATGGAAAGAGTACATATCTGGATTCACCTGGAATTTCTGCTCAGTATAACTTCAAACAACCTGGACCTCCTTCCACGCCCATAGTGAAATTGGCCACCAAGTCCTACATGCTTGTGACCTGGAATGAGCCAGTCAATGATGGTGGAAGTTCTGTCCTGGGCTACCATCTGGAGAGAAAGGAGCGTTCCAGCATTCTGTGGACCAAGATGAACAGAGGAATGATTAAAGATACAGAATACAAAGTCAATGGAATTGAAGAGGGCATGATGTATGAATACCATGTTTATGCTGAAAATATTGCTGGCATTGGTAAATGTAGCAAAGCTTGTGAAGCTGTAGCAGCCAGAGATCCATGTGATCCCCCAGGCACACCTGTGGTCACAGCTGTTACCAGAACATCTGTCTCCCTTTCTTGGGAAAAACCAGAGTATGATGGTGGAGCAAAGGTTTCTGGCTACTCCATCGAACGCAGAGATCTTCCAGAAGGACGCTGGACAAGGTGCAACTTTACCAATGTGCCAGAGACCCACTATGATGTGACAGGCCTAACAGAAAATAGCCAGTATGACTTCCGTGTCATTGCTAAGAATGCAGCCGGATTGTTCAGCGACCCATCTGACAACACTGGTTCCATCACTGTCAAGGATGATGTGGATCCACCACGCATCATGATGGATGTGAAGTTTAGAGAGGCAGTGTTAGTGAAAGCAGGTGAAACTCTGAAGATTAATGCTGACCTTGCCGGGCGTCCTGCTCCTGTCGTCTCCTGGACGAAGGATGGCAAAGATATTGAGTTGAGAGCCAGAATCCAAGTAGTCTCTACAGATACCAGCACTTCTGTCATTGTTAAGGACTGCATCAGAACAGATTCTGGACAGTATGCCCTGACTCTACAAAATATTGCCGGAAAAGTTACTATGCCAATAAACTGTGTAATTATTGATAAGCCCGGACCCTCAGCAGGACCTCTGCAGATCACAGGTCTCACAGCTGAGCACTGCACCCTGTCATGGGGTCCTCCTCAGGAGATTGGTGGTGCTGATATCACACATTATATTGTTGAGAAGCGTGAGACCAGTCGCTTGGCATGGACACTGGTGAAGGAAGACATCTCAAGCACATACTTCAAAGTCACAGGACTGCTAAAGGGCAATGAATATGTCTTCAGGGTTTTGGCTGTCAACAAGCATGGACGTGGTGAGGCTCTGGTGAGTGATACCGTAAAGGTCACAGATCCATACACTTTTGCCACTGCCCCAGCTAATGTTGATGTCACAACCATAACTGGAGATTCAATGACCCTCACCTGGTGCAAGCCAGCCAGTGATGGAGGCAGCCCCATTACTGGATATGTAATTGAGCGACGCGAGAAGACAGGAATGCGTTGGGTCAGAGTGATCAGAGATCCAGTTCTTGAATGTACCAGTGTAGCAACCAAACTGCGCAAGGGTTGTGAGTATGACTTCAGAGTCTATGCTGAAAATGCTGCTGGTCTGAGTCCTCCAAGTGAACCATCTGCAACATTCAGAGCAATCGATCCTCTGGTCGTTCCCTCACGCCCAACCAAGCCAAAACCTGTCAGTTCAACCGTGGACACAGTGTCCATTGTCTGGAAACCACCAACAGATGATGGTGGTGCTCCCGTCCTTGGATACAGTGTTGAATACAGAGACTACATCCGCAAACCAGAGCCAGAGGTAGAGGAAGAAGAGGAAGAATATGAGGAGGAGGAAGAGGAAGAGGAATCACCTGAAGAACTAGCAAGATGGGTTGAAGCTATCCCTCTTACCAAGAGCTTGGAATTCACAATCACAGGACTAAAGACTGACAAAGAATACGAGTTCTGTGTCAAGGCACTAAACAAAGTTGGCAGTAGTGTGCGCAGTCCATATTCAGATGCAGCTGCAGCAATGGACAGAACTGCAGAGCCATCATTTGATGTTGATATTGAGATGCGTAAAGTACTTAGTGTTAAACATGGCACAGCATTTACTCTAAATGTTCCATTCAAGGGAAAACCTGTGCCATCAGTGGAATGGGCCAAGGAGGGTGTTGATCTTAAAGTCAGGGGAACAATTGAATCAACAGATTCTAGCACTTCCCTGACCATTGAGAAGTCCAGTAGAAATGACTCCGGCGAGTACAGTGTCACAATAGAATCCCCACTGGGAAAAGCAACACTGCCTGTGGTTGTCAAGGTGCTGGACTCTCCTGGCCCCCCTGTCAATGTTAAAGTGTCAGCAGTTACTAGGGATTCAGCAACCCTCACTTGGGAAGCTCCAGAGAACGACGGTGGCGATGCAGTGAAGGTCTATCATGTTGAGAAACGTGAAGCCAGTAAGAAGGCCTGGGTGTCTGTGACCAGCAACTGCCGTGCACTGACTTACAAGGTGGAAGCCTTGCAGGAAGGAGCCATCTATTACCTGAGAATTATTGGAGAAAATGAGCATGGAGTCGGTGTCCCTCAGGAGGCCAAGGCTGGAACCAAGATTACAGGTAACATATGAACGTACTACCTAATAGCTTGATTTTTTTGAGCATTTCATGTTTAGCCAAATGTGTTTCATACATGTATTGCTGTCTATTACAGAGGCACCAAGTCAACCCATGAAACTTGGAGTTGCAAATGTTACCAAGGACAGCATCACAATTGCCTGGACCAGACCAGAGTATGATGGTGGTAGCAGAGTTAAAGGTTACCTTATTGATGCTCTGGAGAAAGGACAGACCAAGTGGGTGAAGTGTGCCACTGTGAAGACCATGACTCACACTATCAAGAGCCTGAGGGAGAATGCTGAGTACTTCTTCAGAGTGCGAGCCGAGAACCATGCTGGACTCAGTGAACCCAAAGAGATGATCGTACCAGTTATTGTCAAGGAAATACAAGGTATTCCCTCAACTCTAAAAACAATTTTTTGGTATAAATTACTTTATTCATATCATAATTTGTTATTATCGCTAGAAAACAGGATACGACTCATAACAAAAATGATTTAATATATTTCTACATAGGAATTGTCTTTGCTGCATACAAATGACATGACATGCTGTAATACAATGTTTATATAATACTAATGGGCGTATGAGTTGTGAAGTGACATTACCTATCACATACCTGTCTTGTTTTTCCAACAGAGGCGCCAGAGTTTGACCTGACGAACTACCCGAAGAGTACAGTTTATGTTAAAGAAGGATCCGACCTGACCTTTGAGATTCCTCTCACTGGCAGGCCCATGCCTACAGTGACCATGTCCAAGAACAATGTTGTCATCAAGGGATCGAAGAGGCTGCTGACAGATGTGACACCAGACAGCTTGATCGTCACTCTAAAGGAAAGCATTGCAAGTGATGCTGGCAAATATGAAGTCACTGCCTCAAATGTGGGAGGTACAACAAAGATCTCCGTTATCTTCGTGGTTTTGGCCAAACCCGGCCCCACTGGTCCGGTTGAGATTGGAGAAATTGGCGAGACAACGGTGTGTCTGAAATGGGCTCCTCCAGAATATGACGGTGGCAGTCCTGTTACTAACTACATCGTTCTGAAGCGTGAAACCAGCACCCCCAACTGGGCCGAAGTCTCAACTAATATTGCCAGAAGTGTGATCAAGGTGTCTAAGCTGACCAAGGGAGAGGAGTATCAGTTCAGAATCAAGGCTCAAAATCGTTTTGGTGTCAGTGACCACATTGACAGCAAATCGGTCCTGATCAAGCTTCCATACAGTAAGTCGGACAACTTCCTCATCATGTAGATTTAATGATCCTGTTAATTCCTTCACAATAAACATCATTCTTTGTACCTTTTGTTGAATCCTACTACCTCCATGAATAAACACTTACATGAGTACTGTCTGTTGCAGCCATCCCTGGACCTCCATCCACACCTTGGATCGGCTTTGTATCGAGGGAGAACCTGACAATCTGCTGGAATGAGCCAGTAACTGATGGTGGAAACCCTGTGATAGGATATCATCTCCAGATGAAGGAGAGGAGCAGCATCCTCTGGCAGAAGATCAATAAGACAGCGATCCCAGCAAACCAGTGGCGAGTTGCAAACATCTGCCCTGGCCACATCTATGAGTTCAAGGTGGCAGCTGAAAATGCCGCTGGTATTGGAAAGCTCAGCAAGACCTCTGAGGAGGTGCTTGCTATTGATGCCTGCGGTGAGTGTTTTTAATTTAGATCTATGACTGTAGTTTCAACCACAGCCTTAAATAGTATGAGCTCACGCTTACTATTTACTTTTGTTTTATTAAAACTGGATCTGTATCACTTTAATGTGCAGAGCCTCCAGCAAACGTCCGCATCACAGAAGTCACCAAGAACTCAGTCAGCTTGGCCTGGCAGAGGCCTCCATATGATGGTGGCAGCAAGATTACTGGCTACAGTTTGGAGAGAAGGGAAGCCGCCAGTGGAAGATGGGTGAAAGCCAACTTCACCAATATTATTGAAATGGGTTTCACTGTATCTGGACTCAATCAGGATGAGTCTTATGAGTTCAGAGTTTGTGCCAGGAATGCTATTGGTTCTGTCAGCAACCCATCTCTGATTGCTGGCCCAGTCACTTGTGTCGACGCATGTGGTGAGTTTAACTTTACATCTATGGTCACATGTTGTGTTAACTTCAATTTGATCTATATATTAATATGTTATGTCCCACAGGTGCACCAGCCATTGACCTTCCTCCAGAGTATCTAGATGTGGTTCAGTACAAGGCTGGAGCTTCAGTTAAGCTCAAAGTGGGAATTATTGCCAAACCTCTGCCAACCATTGAGTGGCTCAAGAATGGAAATGAGCTGGTAGCAACCTCTACTATGTGTGTGGAAAGTACAACAGACTCTTCTGCTGTTCTGATCAAGGATGCAAGTCGCTTTGACTCAGGCTCGTATGAGGTCAAGATCAAGAATGTTCTCGGATCGGCATCTGCTACCATCAGGATTGAAATCCTAGGTATTTAGAAAGTCATGCTTCACACTTTGACATTTCCACAATTCTTAATTCCTGGGCGCACTGCTAGCTCACTTGGTTAAGCGTTGACAATCAATGTTGAGTCCGATCACGTATTAAATGTTCTCACGCTTCCCTTCGTTTCCTCCCTTAGACAAACCTGGACCTCCAGCCGGCAGCATTAACTTCAACTCCGTCACAGCAGACAATATCCTCTTCAGCTGGGAACCTGTGCCTGAGTCTGACCAGGGAGGTTCTAAGGTGACCCACTATATTGTCGAGAGGCGTGAAACCAGCCGAGTGGTCTGGTCCACTGTGTCAGACGAGCACGAGGAGACATATGTCTCCGTTGGCAAGCTGGTGCGTGGAAATGAATATGTGTTCCGCGTCATGGGAGTTAATAAGTATGGAGCTGGAGAGTCACTGGAGTCTGAGCCTGTCGTCGCTAAGAACTCCTTTGGTAAGTTTTGGAGCCATAAAGTGCTGAATATGATGGTTAAATTGTTATATCAAGTAACTACCTGCTGTTTAGTGAGCATCAAATCATTCATCTAACTGTTCCTTGTCTCTTTTCTTGGGCTTTTATTAAACAAATGTGTTTCTCATTAGTTTGTCAATTGTATTTCCTCACCACATTTGTCCACTTTTCTAGTGACTCCTGGCCAGCCTCGTACTCCTGAGGTGAACATCATCACCAAGTCCACCATGGTGGTAGAATGGGACAAACCAGGTGTAGATGGAGGCAGCTCTGTGACTGGCTACTATCTGGAGAGACGTGACAAGAAGAGCTTGCGCTGGATCAGAGTTTACAAAGACCCGGTCACTGATATCAAACAGACCGTGTACCACCTGACAGAAGGAAACGAGTACCAGTATCGGGTCTGTGCCATGAACAAGGCAGGAGAGGGCCCGTTCTCTGATGCATCAGACTGCTACAAGGCGGCCGACCCAGTTGGTAAGTCTACTCACATTCACAAAATGGCCAATAAAATATAAATGAACAGCTCCAGCTAACAAACACATATTATTTACAGATCCACCATATGAGCCTTGCAAGCTGAAGGTGGTGGACTCCACCAAGACATCCATCACCTTGGGCTGGTCCAAGCCAGAATGGGATGGTGGCAGTGAGGTCACCAGCTTCATGGTGGAGAAGCTGGTCGAGGGAGAGACAGAATGGGCTATGATTACCTCTAAGGGAGAGGTCAAGACAAAAGAGTACACAGTTCATGAACTAAAACCAGACGTCAACTACTTCTTCAGAGTATCTGCTGTCAACTGTGCTGGCCGTGGAGAACCTCTGGAGATGACGGAACCTGTGCAGGCTAAAGATATCCTCGGTAAATGTATCAGTGATATTGAAAACGTGAAGTTTGTGTCTTGTTTTGTTCTTACTCACATTTAGCATTCCCTGTGTAACCCTGAATGTGTTTCATGATTTTCACAGAGGAGGCTCAGATTGACTCAGACGTGGCCATGAGGACTCACTACATTGTAAAGGCTGGCAAGGATGTGGAGCTCTCTGTTCCTCTGAAAGGCCGACCTGCTCCCACTGCTTCATGGAGCATGGGAGACGAATGCATCGATCGTAACCCCAAATATGAGTTCCACCACTCAGACACAACCACAGTCCTCGTTATGCGTGAGGTGACCAGGCTTGACACTGGAAAGTACACAGTCAGGATAGAAAATGGTGTGGGAGAAGCCAAGACTCTAACCCTGTCTGTGAAAGTCCAGGACACCCCAGCTCAGTGCAGGAACCTGGTGCTGAAGGACGTGACCCGTGGAAAGGTTACTCTCTGCTGGGAGCCTCCACTCCTCGACGGTGGCGCCGAGATCACAAACTACATTGTTGAGAAGAGGGACTCCTCCAAGAGATCCTTCTCTGCAGTCACAAGCAAATGCGCAGAAACAACATACACTATGGAAGATATGTCTGAGAAAACATCCTTCTTCTTCCGTGTGTTAGCAGAGAATGAGAACGGTGTTGGTGATCCATGTGATACACTTGAGCCTGTGAAGGCCACAGAGACTCCAGGACCAGTCAAGGAGGTCTCCATGAAGGATTCATCAAAGACATCTGTCACACTGCAGTGGCTGAAGCCTGATTATGATGGTGGCAGCATCATCTCGGACTACGTCATTGAGAAGAAGCTTAAAGGCGAGGAATGGTCATCGGGAGGATCCAGCCGACAATGTGAGTTTGAGGTCAAGAAACTCAAGGAGCACACAGACATGTTCTTCAGAGTGGCTTCCAGGAATGAGAAGGGACAGGGAGATTTTGTTGAGACTGGACCCATCAAGGTCATTGACTACATCATCACACCTGAGGCAAGCCTTGCTGAGTACCCAGAGGGCAGAGTCAGTGTTCGCCTGGGTCACAATGTGCACATTGAGTTGCCATACATAGGTAAACCCAGACCGGCGATTCTGTGGCTGAAAGACAATCTGCCGCTGAAGGAGAGCGACCAAGTTCGCTTCAAGAAGACAGAAAACAAAGCCACGCTGATGATAAAGAACGTGAAGAAGGAGAATGAGGGTAAATACACCCTGACCCTGGACAATAAGGTCAACAGGAGATCCTTCCACATTCATGTCATCACACTTGGACCACCATCGAAGCCTGTTGGCCCCATCCGACTGGATGAAGTGAGAGCTGAGAGCATCATGATCTCCTGGGATGAACCCAATGATGACGGTGGTGGAGATATCAGCTGCTACACAGTGGAGAAGCGTGACACGGCCCAGTCTGACTGGAAGATGGCTTGCTCCAGTGTAGAAGATACACAATTTAAGCTCTCCAACCTGATCAAGGGTGTCCAGTATCAGTTCAGAGTGTGTGCTGAGAACAGATATGGAGTCAGTGAAGCTCTGGTCTCACAGATGGTCATCGCCAAGCACCAGTTCAGGCCTCCAGGCCCACCAGGCAAGCCTGTTGTTTACAATGTCACCAACGATGGAATGACCATCCAGTGGGAGCAGCCCATCTATGACGGTGGCACCCCCATTCAGGGCTTCCATGTGGAGAAGAAGGAGAAGAACAGCATCATGTGGCAAAAGGTGAACACGATGCTGATTAAAGAAAACGACTACAGGATTCTGGAACTCATTGAAGGCCTTGAGTACTCCTTCAGGGTCTTCGCCCAGAATGATTCCGGCTTCAGCCGAATGAGTGACGAGAGCAAGTCGACCATGGCCGTCAGTCCTGTCGGTGAGTGCTGATTCTGATTATTATCACTGACACTATATCAAGTTCAGCTAAATCTGAAAACTGACTAAAAGGTCCATTTAGAATTACAGCATTTTGGTAATACGGTCTGTGACAAATATGTGTTGGCATCATGAGAAATCCAAAAATGGATCAAAAATATATTTTAGGTTTGTTAAAATGTATATTTTGTATTTATGTTGGTTTAATCCTTTAAAATTTCACTTAACCTTATGGACACAAAAGGATGAGCGTCCTGTTATTGACCCAATAATTTGTTAAGTTAAAAGAATGTACTTCCTGTCTTTCAGATCCTCCTGGTCAGCCCGACTACACGGATGTGACCAGTGACTCGGTGACACTGAAGTGGGATGCACCCAAACGTGATGGTGGTAGCAAGATCACCGGTTACAGCATTGAGAAACGCCAGGGACATGGTCGCTGGTTCAAGGCCAACTTGACCGACGTACATGAATGCGAGTACGCTGTCACTGGGTTGGCGACAAATGAACGCTACGAGTTCAGAGTCATCGCCAGGAACGCCATCGGTGTTGTCAGTCCTCCTTCCAACTCCTCTGGCTTGATTGTTGTCAGGAGTGAGAACGGTGAGTAACAGTGTTGTGAAGTTGATGTAATATTATAATTAGGGCTGGGAAAGTTAACTCGTTTTAATCGAGTTAACTCATCACTTATTTAACTCAGAAAATTATTTCATCTCGCATTAACTCAGGTTTGATTATTTAGTCTAAAATATCACCTGAATGCAAAACACACAGTTGATTTCAGCAAATCACTCAACGAAACAGCGAGTGGAGCGAAGCTTCAGCAGACTACGTTAGACACAGGGAGGAGTATACATGTTTCATAACGAAGAGGATAACATTAATGCCCTGGCAGTGGCATTGAGCTTTAATTTTGTATTTGCTTTGATAACATTGTTAAGTTGAGATTTACACTGAATATTTTATTTAACTGCTACTGTATTAAATGCTGATGTTAAAAGTGTTTGCACAACAAATGTTATGGCGCTTTCGTTCATATGGCAGAACATTGAAAATAAAATTGCGCTATACACTACTTTTTAATTCATTATTGGATTTTGCGTATACAAATGCGATTAATCATGATTAATCAGGGAAATCATGCGATTAATCGCGATTAAAACTTTTAATCGTTGCCCAGCCCTAATTATAATATATAAGAGTAATATTGTAGTAGATGGCCTCTGCTTTCCTTTCTATATAGTATTTGTTAACTGTAAAAGTAAAAGACTTTTGAAAATGACCCACCTTTTTTCTTTTTCAATACCAGCTTCTCCAAATATTGAGTTTGGCCCAGAGTACTTTGAGGGTTTGACAGTCAAGGCAGGAGACAACATCAGGCTGAAGGTCACCATCACTGGACGCCCAGTCCCCAAGGTCATCTGGTTCAGAGACGGTGTGCAGGTTACCAAAAAGATGATGGACATTATCAATGTAGCTGGATCCACGACCCTGTTTGTCAGGGATGCCGACCGCACGCACCGTGGCCTCTACACTGTGGAGGCCACCAATGGATCCGGATCCAGGAAGGAGAACATCCTTGTTCAAGTCCAAGGTACTTCACATATTTCTCTTTGTATTTCACTAGGCTCATTTACAACATTATCATTATTTGTACATGTTCTAACATCCATTTGACGTAATGCAGACACACCCGGGGAGCCAGTGGGACCCATCACTTTCAGTAGCATCTCAGAGGGCAGGTGCACTCTGTCCTGGAACCCACCAGAGAACGACGGCTGCTCCGAGATTTCACATTACATCATTGAGAAACGTGAGACTGCCAAGATCTCGTGGGCCTTGGTGTCTGATGAGTGTGAGGAGTGCGTGTTCGAAGCGTCCAAGCTCATCAAGACCAACGAGTACCAGTTCAGAGTCTCTGCTGTCAACAAGTTCGGAGTAGGCAGACCTTTGGAATCCAGCCCTGTCATTGCACAGATGCAGTACAGTAAGTGGATTCATTCAAAGGCTAAGGAAACATTACATTTGTAAATAATCTGTATGAAATCTATGCACACGTTGTCCTAATCTATCAAAATTGTTTTCTTCAGCCTCTCCTGAAGCTCCAGGAACTCCTGATGCCACTGAGGTGACAGGAGAGAGCATCACTCTCTCATGGGCACCTCCAACATCCGATGGAGGAAACTCCATTCAGTACTACATTGTGGAGAAACGAGAAAAGAAGACTCTCCGGTTCTACAAGGTGATTACCAAGAAGCCCATCATCGAATGTGCTCACAAGGTGCTTCACCTGACAGAAGATACAGAATACGAGTTTCGTGTCATGGCCGTGAATGATGCTGGTGTTGGAGCTCCGAGCAACATCTCGATGCCCATTAAAGCCGCTGAGCCAAAGGATATTCCTTGTGCTCCCTCTGTGGTCTGCGTCTCTGACTCCAGCAACACATCCATCAGTCTGGAATGGAGCAGGCCTGCAGATGATGGAGGTCTGGACGTTCTGGGCTACATTATTGAGATGATGAAGGGAGAAGACACAGAATGGACGAGAGCAAATACAGAGCTGGTGGCAGAAACGAATTACACAGTGACTGGTCTCCAGACAGGAGTTGATTACAGGTTCCGTGTGGCAGCTGTCAATCACGTGGGCAGAGGTGAGGAGAAGGAGACTCCAGAGCCGACTCAAGCTGTTGACAGGCTGATGCCTCCACAGGTGGATATTGACGCCACCTTCAAGCAGACACACATTGTGAAGGCTGGAGGTTCAGTGTGCCTGGGCATCAACTTCAGAGGAAAACCCATCCCCACAGCCACCTGGATGAGAGAGGAAGGAGAGCTGGATGCCCTGTCAGAAATCACCACTACAGACGGCTCCAGTTCCCTGACCATTGAAAACTGCTCTAGAAATAATACAGGAAAATACACTGTTAACCTGGAGAATGCCAGCGCCAGCAAGGCCGTTACGTTCACTGTAAAGGTGATGGATACACCTGGAGCTCCACAGGCTGTGGTCTTGCAGGAGGTATCCAGAGGCTCAGTCACACTTACATGGGAGCCTCCTCTCAATGATGGGGGAGCTCGAATCCATCACTATATTGTTGAGAGGCGTGAGGCCAGCCGTCGCACATGGCAGCAGTCTGGTGGCAAGTGCAAGCAGCACATCCTGAAGATCCAGGACCTGCTGGAGGGAGTGCCGTACTTCTTCAGAGTGTCTGCAGAGAACCAGCATGGTGTCGGTGAAGCATTTGAACGGACTGAGCCTGTCATTGCCACTGCAGAGCCAGCATCTCCAAAGAGAATGGACATCCTGGACACCACAGACAGCTCTGTGTCACTGGGCTGGCTGAAACCTGAGCACGATGGCGGCAGCCGCATCCAGTGCTACGTCGTCGAGGCAAAGCCAAAGGGTTCGGACAAATGGGTCGTGGTTGGTAACACCAAGAGCCTCACTTATGTGATTGAAAAGCTCAACAAGGGCGATGAGTATGACTTCCGTGTGAAGGCCAAGAATGAAGCCGGCTACAGCAAGCCCAGGGAAACTTTGGCGCCTGTGTTGGTCAAAGAGCCTCATATTGAACCTGCTGCTGACCTCAGTGAGATCACCAACCAGCTGATCACGTGCAGCTCCGGCAAAACCTTCACCATCGATGTTCCCACCAGTGGTAGACCTGCTCCTAAAGTCACCTGGAAGCTGGAGGAAATGAGGCTGAAGAGCTCAGACAGAGTCTCCATTGAAGTAACAAAGGACCGAACCAGTATCTCAGTCAAAGAGGCCATGAGAGGAGACGGTGGTAAATACTACCTGACTCTGGAGAATGTGGCAGGAACCAGGACTTTCACTGTTGAAGTGAATGTCACCGGTAGACCCAGTCCTCCAACTGGTCCCATCGAAATCTCCTCCATCACCTCTGAGTCCTGCGTCGTTAATTGGGAACCACCGGAGGATGATGGCGGCACTGACATCACCAACTACATTGTTGAGAAACGTGAGTCTGGTTCCACAGCCTGGCAGCTCATCAATTCCAGTGTGAAACGCACCAGTCTCCATGTCAGTCACCTGACCAAGTACATGCAGTACACATTCAGGGTATCTGCTGAGAATATATTCGGTGTCAGCAAACACACCGAGTCTGAGACCATCGTCGCCGAGCATCCTTTCAGTAAGTGCTAAACTTTTTGACCTATAAGCATTTCTTAAAATGGCAAAATACATACATGCTTTCTATTGAATCAGCTATAAGTTAGGTGACTGTGCTCGATAACAAAATCTTTTTTCTAATCACAGCACCTCCTGGACCTCCAACAAGGCCGTCAGTGTTCAATGCCACCGCCAACACAATGACCATGAAGTGGGAGGAGCCCTACCATGATGGTGGCAGCAAAGTGACAGGCTACTGGATTGAGAAGAAGGAGAGGAACAATATCCTGTGGGTGAGGGAGAACAAGATCCCCTGCTTTGATTGTTACTACAAGATGGAAGGTCTAGTTGAAGGCCTGGAGTACCAGTTCAGGGTTTATGCCATGAACAGTGGTGGGCTGAGCAAAGCCAGTGAGGCCTCGAAGGGAGCAGTTGCGCAAAACCCAGTTGGTGAGTTTTAGACACTTCACACTATTTACAGTCTCAGTGGATTCCATTATTGTGTCTCATAAAAATATTTGATCCATCATTTAGATTCTCCAAGTAAACCAGAGGTCACAAATGTTACAAGAACCACAGTCTCCCTCAAGTGGTCTGCTCCACTGAACGATGGTGGCAGTCCCATCGTGGGCTACATCATCGAGCGTAAGCCGTACACTTTGACCGGCGAGGGCCGCTGGCTCAAGTGTAACTACACCAACGTGACCGACAACTTCTACACTGTTACTGCCCTGGGAGAAGGAGAGCCCTATGAGTTCAGAGTCATCGCCAAGAATGCCAACCAGGTCTTCAGTCGGCCATCCGAGTCCACTGGATCTGTGCAGTGCAAGACAGACTTTGGTACGATCTTCATCTAAGACCACAATACAGCCACAACATATAGCATTCATCCACACTTCTTATTTAATCTTGAATGAAATGATGGTAGTAATAACAGTTAGACACTTACAGATTTATTGAATGTGGTGGATTCTGCTCCACACTGTGGACATGTTGTATAACCAGGTCCTGTGTCTCCACTGAACAGAGCCTCCAAAGGCCCAGCTGGACAGCAAACTCTTGTCTGAAACAGTGATGGTCAGAGCCGGTTCAGACCTGGTTCTGGACGCTGCAGTGGGAGGCAGGCCGGACCCCAAGGCTTCCTGGTCCAAGGGCAACAGAGACCTGGACTTGTGTGAAAAGTACAACCTGCAGTACACCCCCACAAGGGCCATGGCTATAATCAAATTCTGTGACAGAGATGACACTGGAAAGTACATCCTCACGGTCAGGAACGTGAGTGGAACCAAGACTGCTGAGGTCAACGTCAAAGTGCTTGGTAAAAAAACTTTTATTTTTGAAGAATATAAATTTGTCACGTCCTGAAAGCAACATACTATGAGCACCTGTGTTTTTTTTTCAGATACACCTGGAGTGTGTGAAGGCAGCATTGAAATCAGCAAAATCACACAGGAGTCATGCGCCCTGAGCTGGAAGCCTCCACTCGAGGATGGAGGAGACGATGTCGCTCACTACATTGTGGAGAGACGGGACACCAACAGGCTGAACTGGGTCATCATGCATGCAGAGTGCAAGGAGCTGACCTGTGACATCACCGGGTTGTTCAAGAACACAGAGTACCTGTTCAGAATCCGGGGAGTCAACAAGTACGGAGCTGGAATTCCCCTGCAGTCAGGAGCCATGGTCGCCAGAAACACGTTCAGTAAGTGACTTTAAAAGCATAATTTCCCAAAAGATAACTGAGGTCAAACCGTCCAGGTCCTTATTCAGTTTGCCAGTGAAATTAAAACCACAAATTATACCTTTATAATGTCCAATGCTCATCTATCTGGTCTTCCCTCAGCTGTGCCAAGTCCTCCAGGTGGTCCAGAGATCCTAGTATCAGGAAAGGACTTTGCCACCATCGAGTGGCTGAAGCCAGAGAGCGACGGTGGCAGCCCATTGATCCACTACCTGGTGGAAAGGCACGAGAGGAAGAGTGCCCGCTGGGTGAAGGTCAACAGGGATGGAGCTTACCTAGACACCATGCTGAAGGTGTCTGGTTTGACCGAAGGCAACATCTACCAGTTCAGAGTGACTGCCATCAACAAGGCTGGAGAGAGTGAAGCCAGCGAGGTTTCTCTGTATGTCGTCTGCAGAGTGCCAACATGTAAGTTCAGATTGTTCAAGTCAAAATATCAAACACTGTCTTTGTATATTTGGGCAGGATTAATGGGTAACGTGTCAATTAACAAATATTTATTCCTGCTTCTTCTACTCAGGCACCCCCGCCCCTCCCTCTATCCCTCGTGTCACTGACACCCACGCTGACAGCATCAGCCTGGCCTGGGCCCGACCGGTGGAGGACGGAGGAGCGGATGTGATCGGCTACATTCTGGAGACGCAGGAGGCCGGAGCAGAGGAGTGGAAGAAGGCCCACGAAAAGACCCTTCGTGCTGCTGAGTATGTGGTGACCGGACTTTCTGCCGGCAAGAAGTACTGCTTCAGAGTGGCTGGCATCAACGTCAACGGTACGGGAGACTGGAGTGAACCCTGCGCTGAGACCGAACCAGTGGAGAGAATTGGTAAGTAATCTGGAAAAATGTTCTGTTGTTGATAGAGTAGATGTTATTTGCAGGCCTTTGATGAGGTTGTAACATTTAAATTCCCGTATAACTTACATAACAAACTACTTTATATGTTTATCATCACGTCTTCTCACACAGAAATTCCTGACTTCGAGCTCCACGACGACCTGAAGAAGACCATCTGCCTCCGCGCTGGTGGCTCCCTCCGCCTGTTTGTCAGTGTCAGTGGTCGTCCCAATCCTGCCGTCTCCTGGAGCAAGCCAGACGTCGACCTTCACAACAGAGGCTTCATTGAGGTCACCAATACGTCCACCACACTCATCATCGACAAGGTCAACCGCTACGATGCGGGCAAGTACACACTGATAGCCGAGAACTCTGCAGGCAAACAAGAAGTCAACATCCTGGTCAAGGTCTATGGTAAGTGACAGACTACACAGTAGTATCTATACTTTCAATTGGTTTTATATGACACATTACGTTTTTGAGGATTTTATATTTTAAGTGCAGAACTATTTTTATTATTAGATACTCCTGGACCAACTGGACCAATCAAAATCAAGGAGCTGAACAAAGATTCTGCCACCATCTCTTGGGAAGCACCAACTGTAGATGGTGGTGCTCCCGTCAACAACTTCATCATAGAGAGGCGTGAGGCCTCAATGAGAGCCTACAAGACGGTGACGTCCAAGTGCAGCAAGACGTCCTATAAGATAGATGGCCTGATGGAAGGCATGCTGTACTACTTCCGGGTCCTCCCTGAGAACATCTATGGAATCGGAGAACCGCGCGAGACACCTGACGTCATCCTGGTGTGCGAGGTGCCTTTGCCACCACACAAACTGGAGGTAGTCGATGTCACCAAGAGCAGTGTGACCCTGGGATGGCAGAAGCCTGAGCATGATGGTGGCAGCAGACTGACAGGCTACATGATTGAGGCCTGCAAGTTCGGCACCGACAAGTGGATGAAGGTGGCCACACTGAAGCTCACAGACTTTGAGCACACCATCGAGAAGCTGAATGAGCATGAACAGTATTTGTTCAGACTCAGAGCAATCAACAGCAGAGGAGCCAGTGAGCCCAAAGAGCTTCTCACCGCGGTCACTGTGCAGGAACAGAGAGGTAATGACACCTTTTGTCCTTGTTTTAGACAAAAGCATAAATAATAAAGGGATTGACTAAAGGGGATTGCATCATCACATTTCAGTTCGCAATTAGTTTCCCATCTGTTGTCACCTGTAGTTACACTATTTTTTTATCTGTCTTTTTTCCAGTGATGCCCGTGGTGGACTTTTCCAGTTGTCCTCAGAAGGTCGTCAATGTCCTCGCTGGCAAGACTCTGGAGCTGGACCTGCCCCTCGTTGGCAGACCTCCTCCCGTCTGCTCTTGGTACTTGCGGGACAACAAGATGAAAGTTACTGACCGTGTCACGATCAAGAGCACCGGCAAGTTCTCCAAACTCACTGTGTCCGACACCACCATCGACGACAGCGCTGACTACACCCTCGAGGTGAAGAATGCAGTTGGCGTCCTCACAGAGGTCATCAAGGTCATCATCCTGTGTAAGAAACCCGCTCTTATTTGTTGTTGATGTTGATCAATAGCGATCATAGCCACAGACAGTGCACTTTATTAACATCGGTCAAACTGACTGTAACCTTTAATTCTGTTCATCCTATTTGTCTAGCTAAACCCGATGAACCGAAGGGACCCATCAGCTTTGATGAGATTGATGCCACCACCGTCACCTGCAGCTGGGAGCCTCCCGTCAGAGATGGTGGCGCTCCGGTCAGTGGCTACGTGGTCGAGAAGCGTGATGCTCACAGACCTGGCTGGTTGCCGGTCTGTGACTCTGTTAGCCGACCCACTTTCAAGTTTGAAAACCTGAATGAGGGAGATGAGTATGTCTTCCGTGCAGCTGCCATCAATCGTTATGGCACTGGAGAGTTCCTACAGTCCGACATTGTCACCTGCAAGAGCTTGAATGGTAAGACTGCAATTACACATCTGGTATCACCTTACAGACAGAATTAGGTAACTTATGACTGCATCATGTAACATATTTTCCCTTCTAAACAGATGTGCCTGGACCTCCTGGCCGTCCAACAGTGTTTGATGTTTCTCGTGATGGCATGACTGTTGCCTGGAACCCACCAGAAGGAGATGGTGGCCTTGAGGTTTCTGGATATATCATAGAGCGCAAAGAAGTCAGGTCCGACAGATGGGTGCGCGCTAACAAGAACCCCGTCACCATGACCAGATACAGGTCAACAGAGCTGATCGAGGGCCTGGAGTTTGAACACAGAATCACTGCAATCAATGCCAGAGGCCTGAGTAAACCCAGTCTGCCATCCAAACCAGCTGTGGCAACAGATCCCATCGGTAGGAGAACAGTTCCAGGAAAAGTGTTGCTTTTTAGTCAAAACTGTTTATTAAAACTTAAATTCATACTTATATTTAGCGACATCTTAAATCTTAAGATAGCGAGTGCAAACTCATGTGTTTTTCAAACATTAGCAACAAACACTGACATTCCTCTCTTCCCTTTCTAGATCCACCTGGTTGTCCACAGAACCCGAGGATCACCGACACCACCAAGTCCTCAGTATCATTGGCTTGGAGTCCACCTGATGATGAGGGAGACGCAAGGGTGGATGGTTACCTGATTGAGATGCAGAAGACAGGCACTATGGCCTGGATCAAGTGCAACACCACCCCATCTCTGATCTGTGAATACACACTGACCAACATGCCACAAGGAGAGGAGTTCAAATTCCATGTGATGGCCTGCAATGCCGGTGGCTCTGGAGAGCCTGCGGAAGTGCCGGGAACTGTCACAGTGACCGAGATGCTTGGTAAGGCAACAGCTCCACCTTAACTTCATCACAGCTACTAAATCAGCTTTCACTGGTTTTAATGTGGCCACTCATTTGTGTTTCTCTCCAGAATCTCCTGATTATGAATTAGAGCTGAAGTACAAAGACGTGTATGTGGTCCGCCAGGGAGGAGTAGTTCGACTCTCTGTGCCCACCAAGGGAAAACCTCATCCAGTCTGCAAATGGTTGAAGGATGCAGGAGCAGTCTCCACCAAGGCCATGATTGCCTCCACTGAAGATGCCAGCGAACTGGTGATCAAGGGGGCTGAGAGGAGTGACTCTGGTGTGTATGACCTCCTGCTGGAGAATAAGGTCGGCAAAAAGAAGGCCCAAATCAAGGTGAAGGTCATTGGGCGCCCAGCTGCTCCAGAGGGACCAATGGTCTTTGAGGAGATCCAGGCAAACTCTGTCAAGGTGGCATGGAAGGTACCCACTAATGACGGGGGCTCAGAGATCTTAGGTTACATTGTGGAAAGACGTGAGGCAGCCAGAAACGCCTGGTATGCCGTGGACTCCAGAGTGACTGACACTCAGCTGGTTGTCAAGGGCCTGAAGGAAGGAACCGAGTACCACTTCAAGGTCACAGCTGAAAACTCCTTCGGAGTTAGTGCCTCCCTAAAGTCAGAGCAGCCAGTGGTGCCTCAGACTCCTCTTTGTAAGTATTCCACTTCTTCAGTCTGGGTTTCAATGTGTCTTTGACCTGAGATAATTCATTAATTATTCAAAATATCATTTGTTTTAAAACCAGGTCCTCCTGAGTCTTCAAGCACCCCACCAGAGATCATGGACGTCACCAAGAGCTCTGTGGCCCTGGCTTGGTCCAGACCCAAGGACGACGGTGGTTCTGCCATCACTGGGTACTTTGTTGACTACAAGCTGGTGTCTACTGAGACATGGTCCCGCCACCAGACCAAGATCATCTCCACCATGTTCACTCTGCCTGGACTCACCCCGGACTCAGACTACCAGTTCCGCATTGTTGCCGTAAACGACGTTGGTGAGAGTGAGGCTGGTCCTGTGTCTGACCCAGTCACATGCAAGGATCCATTTGGTGAGTTTTCACTCATATGTATTTATACTATAACTATTATAGTAGTTGATAACCTTTTACTTGCCATGAGCCATCTAGATGTAAATGATTTTTCCCTGTAAACCTAAGTAAAATCTGTTGATCAAAACAACGTACAATACTTGGCTGGACGAGGGTTTTGCACATAAAAAGATTTTAAAAAAAGAATAAATTTTCATTGTTGGTTTCAGGATTAATTAACTTTTTTTGTTTCTTTCGTTCCAGACAAGCCAAGTCAACCAGGTGAGATCGACACAGTTAATGTGACAAAGAACTGCATCAGCCTCCGCTGGCAAGCTCCAGAGTGCGACGGTGGAAAGGAAGTCCTGGGCTACTGGGTGGAGTACAGGAAATCAATCGAGAGCACTTGGAAGAAGTCCAACAAGCAAAGGGTGAAGGACAAGGAGTTCACCATGCCTGGACTGGTTGAGGCCACCGAGTACGAGTTCAGAGTGTTTGCTGAGAATGAGACAGGAATGAGCCGACCCCGAAGGACCACCACATGCATCAAGACCAAACTGAGCGGTGAGTGGACTGAAATATACAATGTGAAAATTATTTGTACACAATTATCCAGAATTTCTTCTGTAAATAAATTACCTTGCCTCCTTGTTTTGCATTTACAGTTGAAACTAAGCCAAGCCTGAGGAAGGAAATGGACGAAGTAACTGTCAAACTGGGCCAGCCTGCGGTCATGAAGTGCCAGATCATTGGTAGACCTGTTCCTGACATCAAATGGTATCATGGCGACAAAGAGGTTGTCGAATCACGCAAGTATGAGATGAGCTCCGATGGCCGCAACCACTCCCTGTCAATAACGACCAACCAGCAGGACGATGAGGGACAGTACACCTGTAAGGCCATCAACGAGGCCGGAGATGCTGAGACCGCAGGTCTCCTGGTGTTGGAGGCAGCTCCATCCTTCCATGCTGACTACCCATTGAAGGCCACCTACTATGCTGGTCTGGGAACTACTCTGCGTATCCACGCCGTCTACATCGGCCGCCCAGAGCCAAAGATCATGTGGCTGCATGGAGTGAAGACTCTGGAGAACACAGAAGACATCAACATTGAGACAACCGAGCATTACACACACCTTGTCATTAAGAATGTGCAACGCAGATTACATGGAGGCAAATACAGGATCAGACTGCACAACCACTTTGGCAGAGCTGACACCGCCTTCAATGTGGAAATCTATGGTAAGCTCGTGTAAATGACCTTCAGTGAGTGCAACATGAATTCATCTGTACAGGTGATATAAGATTCAATAATGTATCCGATCTTTCTGTTTCCAGACAAACCTGACCTTCCACAGGGTCCCATTGTCCTGGACGCCCTCCTGAAGAATTCAGTCATCATCAGCTGGAAGGCTCCCCAGGACGATGGAGGCTGCATGATCACCAACTACATCGTGGAGAAGCGTGAGGACAAGGAGGGAACCGAGTGGGAACTGGTGTCCTCATCCATTAATGGAACATCTTGCCGTGTCCTCAACCTCATCGACAGTGCTGGATACTTCTTCCGTGTGTATGCCCAGAATCGCTATGGCAACAGTGAGCCATTGGAGCTCACTTCACCTATTCTCATCAAGAGCCAATTGGGTACGTTTAATCCAATTACCTTTAACTTTTTCAAAAGTGCTTCATGAATGTCTTACAATGTATGTGTAGAACAATAATACATCATATTAGTTCACATGTGAAGACCTACCCAAGTACACTGCCATGGCTTCTTATACTCATGTGTCTGTCCACAGAGAAACCATCACCACCTCTGTCACCAGTTGTGTCGGCAATTACCAAGGACTCCTGCGTGGTTTCCTGGAAGCCTCCACTCAGTGATGGTGGCTCCAAGATCAAGAGCTATTGCCTTGAGAAGAAGAACAAGAAGGACAAAAAGGAATGGACCGAATGGACTCCTGTGTCCACAGATGAGATCAAACAGACCGTGTTCTCAGTGAAGCATCTCAAGGAGGCCGCCGAGCACATCTTCCGTGTGAAGTGCGAGAACGTCGGAGGACAGAGTGACTACAGTGAGGAGACCGCTCCCATGGTTCCAGTCACGGCTATGGAGATCCGTGCTCCAGCCTTCAAGGAGGAGCTGAGGAACATGAGCGTCAAGTACAAGAGCAACGCCACCCTCGTCTGCAAGATCTTAGGACAGCCCAAGCCTGTGATTAAATGGTTCAGACGAGGAAAGGAGATCCATTCTGACGGAAAGAAGATCAAGATCCAGGAGTTCAAGGGAGGTTACCACCAGCTGGTTATCACTGAGGCTGATGAGGAAGACTCCACTGTTTACCAGATCAGAGCCACCAACCAGGGAGGCTCCATCTGTGCTACAGTCTCTTTGGATGTTGAAGGTAAGTGTAAAGATTTATCCAATTCCTCCGATTTAAACCAACTCAGACTTAACCAGCAGCATAACTAAATTAAATACTTGTTAAAACAATCATCTCACATTAGCCATTTCTTTCATTTCTAGTCCCTGCCCAGATCAACCTGCCGAAGAACCTTAAGGACAAAGAAGCCATCCCTGCCCTGCGTGGAGAGATGGTTAATATCAAGATTCCTTTCGGTGGCAAACCAGATCCTGTCATTACATGGCAGAAAGGACAAGATCTCATCGACAGCAACGGCCACTACCAGGTCATTGTAACCAGGTCCTTCACGTCCTTGGTGTTCCCCAATGGAGTGGAGAAGAAGGATGCTGGTTTCTACATTGTGTGTGCCAAAAACAGATTTGGTATTGACCAACAGACAGTTGAGCTGGATGTGGCTGATGTGCCTGATCCTCCACGTGGTGTCAAAGCCGGAGACGTCTCCAGAGACTCTGTTACTCTGAACTGGGTGGCACCAGCTAATGATGGCGGCAGTAAGGTCATCAGCTACATCATTGAGAAATGCCCCACCACTGCTGAGAGGTGGGAGCGTGTCGCCCAGTCCCGTGACACTCACTACACCGTCATCAATCTGTTTGGAGGAACCAGCTATCAGTTCAGGGTCATTGCTGAGAACAAATTTGGACAGAGTGCTCCATCTGAGACCAGCGGACCTGTCATGACTAAAGAGGACAAATCCAGAGTCCTGCTCTATGACAGGGAGGTTGACGATACTGGACGTGTCCCCAGGGGCAAGGCTCAACACTCTGATGCCAAGAATCTACACAACAAATATGCTATCGCAGAGGAAGTGGGCAGAGGTCAGTTTGGCATTGTCCACCGCTGTGTTGACATCAGCTCAGAGAAGACATACATGGCTAAATTTGTCAAAGTGAGAGGTGCTGATCAAGCAATAGTCAAGAAGGAAATTGCAACACTGCGCTTGGCCAAACACACTAACTTCCTCCTTCTCCATGAGTCTTTTGACAGCCCAGAAGATCTAGTGATGATCTATGACTTCATCTCTGGTGTCGACATCTTCGAGCGCCTCAGCTCAGCAGACTTTGAGCTTAATGAGCGGGAGATCGTTAACTACATCAGACAGATCTGCTCAGCTCTCGAGTTCTTGCATGCCGAGAGCTATGGAAACTTTGATATCAGACCTGAGAATGTTGTGTACGCAACAAGAACCAGCTCTAATGTAAAGATCATCGAGTTAGGCCAGTGCAGACACCTAACTCCTGGAGAACAAATCAAGATTCAGTATACCACTGCAGAGTATGCAGCCCCTGAGATCCACCAGTGTGACTTGGTCAGCAGTGTCACTGACATGTGGCCGGTTGGTGTCCTTGCCTACGTTCTCCTCAGTGGACTCAATCCATTCACATCTGAAACCAACCAACAGATGATCGACAACATCTCCAATGCAGCCTATAGCTATGAAGACGAATCCTTCACACAGGCCAGTTTTGAGGCATTAGACTTCACAGACCGCCTCATGACAAAGGATCGGAGACATCGTATGACTGCTGCCGAGGCTCTGGCGCATCCTTGGCTTGCAAAGCCTGCAGAGGAAATCAGCAGCAGAGCAATCCCATCTGGTAGGCATAAAAGATATTACCAAGCGATGGTGAGAAAGGAGTGGAACACCGTTGTGTCTGCAGCCCGCGTGGCCAGTGGCGGCTCCATCAGGTCCCAGCGTGGAGTCTTTGTCGCCAAGGTGAAGATTGCTTCCTTTGAACACGGCCCTCTTGCAGGACAGATTGGACATGCAGTGGTGAATGAAGGAGACAATGTGAAATTCATCTGCCACATTGACAACTATGATAGCGCTACTGAAGTGACGTGGTACTGTGGAGTCAGGCAGCTTGAAGCTGGAGAAAAATATGAAATTGAATATGAGGATGGCCTGGCTGTAATCACCATCAACAAGGTCACAAGGGCAGATGATGGTACCTACAGATGCAAGGTTGTTAATGAGTATGGTGAAGACAGTGCCTACGCCGAGGTGTTCATCAACAGTGTGAGATCGTGCCGCGAGTACTTCACCAGTCGTGTGGTCAAGAGAACAAAGCGCAGAGTGGACACTGCCAGAATGCTTCAGAAACCACCGGAGTTCACCCTCCCTCTGGTCAACCGGACCGCCTACATGGGAGAAGACGTGCGCTTCAGTGTCACCATAACGGTTCACCCTGAGCCGCGTGTCATCTGGCACAAATCGGGACAGAAACTTATCCCTGGAAATGATGACAAGAAATATACCTTTGTCAGTGACAAGGGTCTGTACCAGCTGATCATCCACAAACTGGACAAGGAGGATGATGCAGAATATAGTGTTGTGGCACGTAACAGGTACGGTGATGACAGCTGCAAGGCTCGTCTTACTGTCGTTCCTCGTCCTAAACCAGCAGATCTCACCCTGAGGCCCATGTTCAAACGTCTGCTAGCAAACGTAGAGTGCAGGGAGAGCCAGAATGCACGGTTTGAAATCAGAGTGTCTGGCCACCCCACACTGAAGTGGGAGAAAGATGGCACACCTTTGGCCTTTGGACCATCTATTGAGGTTATCCACGAGGGTCTTGATTACTACATCCTTCATGTGAGAGACACTCTCCCTGAGGACTCTGGCATATACAGAGTAACTGCTACCAACTCTGCTGGATCTGCCAGTTGCCAGTCCACACTCAAAGTGCTGCGTGTCACTCATGTTAAGAAGGAATATGAGACCAGTGAAAAGGAAAAGCAAAAGTTATCTGGACAGGAAGAAATGGACAAAAAGTTGAGGCTTTACCAGATCATGTCCGGCACTGTTGTTGCACCTCTCCCACCTTTAGCAGTACAAGCTGTCAGGGAGGCCGCCACCATGTTCAAACCGGCTGTGACAACTAAGAAGGGAGAGAAGACTGAGATCGAGATACAGAAAGAACGAGAGGAGAGGAAGAAGCGAGCGGATGAGAAGAGGCTGCGAATGCCCTACGACGTCCCCACTCCTCGTGTCTTTAACCCAGCTGTTCTCGAGCAAGATTTGGAAATAAAACACTTCAAGCCACTCTCTGACATGAAATGGTACAAGACACTGCGAGATCAGTACGAGTTCCCTGAGCCTATGGATAAAATAAGTCACAAGAGGATGAAGCGTATTCGCCTCTCCAGGTGGGAGCAGTTCTATGAGGTGCCAATCAGGATCAAGGACCAGTATAAGCCCAAGTGGCGCATCGCATCCATCACTCAGGACGACCTGGAGACAGTGAGGCCTGCAAGGCATCGCACTCCTTCCCCTGAGATGGAGGCATACCACAGGATCAGGAGGAGATCCCTGGGTGACCTGTCCGATGAGGAACTGCTGCTGCCTGTGAATGAGTATCTGTCCATGAAGAGAATTGAGGAGGAGAGGCTTCGTCTGGAGGAAGAGCTGGAACTGGGGTACTCTGTTTCTCCACGGAGCTTCAGCCCAGTTCCCTTTGAGCTGTCCGCCCTGCGTCCCTCATCTCCTAGAAGAGACTACAGTGATGATGAAGAGGAGGAAGGGGTCCGCAGATATGACTCCTACCGAATTCCATCTAAATATGAGGCTGGTCCAAGTTTTGTTGAGCTTCGCCAGCGTCACGACAAAGCTACCCATACACATCAGAAGCAGAGGGTTTATGAAGACAGAGAAGATGAGGAGCTGCTGCGCCCACACACCACTGCTCAGAGAATCACATCATACAAGAGTGAACTCAAACGCATGGAGTTTGAGGAGAAGATGCGAACCTCTAAAAAGGAAACAACTGTCACTGTTGCAAAAGTCTCTGAGAGTGTGGAATCTGAGTACCTGACGTCCTTTACCTCAGCATATATTCCTAAACCCATTAAGAAGCTTCCAACGCCTGAACCTCTGAGGGGAACATCTTCCTCCCTGGAAAAGGCTGCGAAGACAGACATCGCCTTCCCAAGAGTTGACTTTGCATCCAGGTACGAGGAGAGGAAGCAGGCTCTGAGGTCAGAGAGGAGATCAGTGGAGGTTGTGACACAGGCTCGGTTTAGCCTTGACCACGCTCCACATATCACCATCAGGCTGAGATCCCATCGCGTCGCCTACGGCTCCAACACAAGGTTCACCCTGAACATCCAGGCCAAACCAGAAACTGAGGCCAAGTGGTTCCACAATGGAGAAGAGATTCATCAGAGCAGCAAGTACCACATGACCAATATCAGTGGAGTGCTGACCCTCCAGATCATCAACTGTGAGACTGAGGATGCTGGAACCTACCGTGTTGTCTGCAAGAACACCAAAGGAGAGACTTCTGATTATGCAACATTAGATGTTGCAGAAAACGAATATGTTGTTTTCTCTTCACAACGCACAGATGAGGAGCCTCCATCCGCCCATCTGCCTGAAATGACCAAAACAGAGGAATATCACGTCTCCTCCTCTAAAACAACAGAAACCGTAACTGAAACTGTTGAAGAGACCACTACTGTTGTTGAGAAGCCGAGGGAGAAGCCCGGTGCTCCTGCTCAGATCCTGACCAAACCTCAGTCTCTCACGGTGGAGGAGGGCGGCCTCGCCAGGTTCGACTCTGATGTCGCTGGTGAACCAGCTCCTTCTATCACCTGGATGCGTGAAGGCACAGTTATTGGTTCCACTGCTCGTCACCACATTGTCTCCACCCAGAACAACTCCTCCTTCGAGATCTCTCCCGTCGAGGTGTCAGATGAAGGCAGCTACACTCTCCTGGTGGAAAATGCTGCAGGCAAACAAGAGGCTCATTTCACTCTATCGATCCGTAAATCTGATTCCAAGGAAGAAGTTGTTGCTCTGACTAGAATCACCTCTCCAGAGGCTAAGTCACCTCTTCCCAAGTCGCCTGAACCAGTCAAAACTCCCAAGAGAGTCAAGTCCCCTGAGCCAATCAAGTCCCCTCAGAGAATCAAGTCTCCAGTCTCACCCAAGTCCCCAACACCCAAGTCCCCAACACCCAAGTCCCCAACTCCAAAGTCCCCAACTCCAAAGTCCCCCCCTCCATCAGAAAGGAGCAAGCAGGTAATCCCCGCGAGTCCGTCCGCTCCTCGGTTCCTCGTGCAGCCGAGGTCCCAGAATGTGAACGAGGGACAAAATGTGAAATTGACGTGTGAAATCCAAGGAGAACCTTCACCTGAAGTGGAGTGGTTGAAAGACAATGTGATGGTGAGTGGTTTTCTCCAGGAAGTCATTTGTTTTTTAATCATCTCAAAAATGTTGCTTATAGTGATTTAAGTCTGAAGCTGAACCGGATGTAACTCTGTCTCCACAGATTTCTGTCACGTCAAACATCCGACTGAGTCGCTCTGAACACGTCAACGCTCTGGAGATCCGTGACGCCACGGTCGCAGACAGCGGCAAATACACGATAAAAGCCAAGAACCAGTTCGGACAGTGCTCTGCGACATCGTCACTCAACGTCTTCAGTAAGTTTCTGCTTTTCAACTAACAGTCCAACTCTGTCAGTGCATGTGATGATGAAACCTGGGATGAAATCTTAAAGGTTCAGTGTGTAGGTTGTAGTGACGTCTGGTGGTCAAGTTAAGGATTGCAGCCATCTGGTTTGTTTGTACTGCAGAAACATGTCACCTGGATAATCCTACACATTGAATCCTTAAATATGATTTCACGTTCAAACCCATGTGTGTGAAACCAAAGCACCACAGCTCCCCCCGGTGTTTGAACTCTACGTGCACATTGTGATACGAGTCCTGTGCTTGTTATTTGCATCTCGCAGCCCTCGGTGAAGAGCCGACAACAATGATTATCACGGAGCAAAGAGACTTTACTGGCACCGCTGCCGGCGTGCAGACAAGCGTCTCCGCCTCGTCCGTCCACACGGAGGCCGGCGTGCAGACGAGCAGCCGCGTGTCTGAGGCTAGCATGTCTGAGGCTAGCATGTCTGAGGCTAGCATGTCTGAGGCTAGCATGTCTGAGGCTAGCATGTCTGCCATGATGGCCAAGTCGATGGTTTCCATGAGCTCCAGCAGCCAAATGATGGAAATGTCTGTTCAGTCGCATGTGACGTCCTCGACCTCCGTGAGCGCCCGAACCACCGCGGTCAAACGAGGTGAGACGGTCAGCTGCTGCGATCCGAGCCTGATGGTTACGTTTCAGTTTCAGGTTTCATTAGAATTAACGAGAGATTTTACTTTCTGAAACTTTTCAATCACTGCTCTGATCTCAGACGACATCTGTGTTTCTTTGTTGTGGATTCAAACAGTTGGAGGAAAAATAACTTTTATGTTTAAATTCCAAATTCTTGAGTGACTGCATAAATGATCCGCTGATCCTTCAGTAAAACCATCGAATGAACCTGTAGCTGACGTGAGGTCAAACAATCCTCATTAGATTAATGATCGGAAACTGCTCCTTGTGCAGGTTTTTTACTTTTTGTAGTTTTGGTTAAATTAGTGAATTATTTCTGTGACTGAAACGATCCGGAGTTAAACTGGATGTCGGATGAAACACGTGTTCACTGACTCGTTCTCCTTCACAGGTTTTCCAGCAAAGATCGAGAATCTTCCCCAGGACGTCAGTGCCGAGCTGGGGAAGTCCCTGACGATAGCGGGGGTGTTCTCCGGAGACCCCGCCCCCTCCGTGCAGTGGGTGCGCTCCGGGCGTCCCCTCGCCAGCGGAGACGGGCGCTGCCGCGTGGAGAACACCGGCGACCTCTCCACCCTGGTGATCGCTCCGGTGAAGGAGGGCGACGGGGGGGCGTACGTCCTGCGTCTGTCCAACGAGCTCGGCTCCGACTCCAGAACCGTCAACGTTCTCATTCGATCCATGTAAAAAAAAAGTGAACTAACTGCCCCCCCGCTTCCCGGATCCAGATTCTTTTATTAGTGAATTAGTAACGATAACCGACTTGATAAAGATCTGGATTTTCTTCTTGTAAATATGAACTATTTTTGTACCAAACTTGACATTAATTTATGCCAAACTAGACTAAAGTCTAAAGTTGTTATAAAATGTGCCATATTGGATAACTATGAATTAGGATTTTTGAACCACTTTTCTGTGACATGTACATAATGTATATAGCCGAATTTAACGGTTATGGGAAATGTATGCATTGTTATTTATGACAATAATATTAACCGAAACAAAATGAAACTAAATGCAGTTTAACAGGAGAAAGTTTCAACAGAAACGAATACCCTGATAAACTGAGAAACTAAACTGTGCCTCAACGATAAGTTGAAGTCTGTAAGCTAGCCTCGGCAGGTAGAGAGGCTCCCTGCCGACGATCGGAACCAGAAACACAGAGACGAAGTTATTGTTCTGGACACGTGTCGGTGCCTGGTACAGTTTCCTATGAGCTGCACCATGAGCATAAGGCCCTGAGCGCTGTTTGCTGACCCTCATGTAAGCAGCGTGAACCGGCCTTGTGCTCGGCCGACGTGTCGTACCAACGCGATGTGACGATCCGCCGCGAGCGCCACGGCCGGCGCTCCCGGCGTTTAGATCGTTTGATTTCAGAGCGCTGCGTCTGGCACAGGACGGTCGGGTCGGCTTCTTGAAACATCTCCTGACCTTGAGCTACAGGAGGTCGACGCCGGCTCTGCTGTGCAGACACAGCGCCCTCTCCTGGAGGATAGTTAACGTGTTAGTGTGTTTGCGTGCGAGTGTTTTTAGCTTTTAGTCATTTCACCTCATCAGGGTCGTCGTCTTCTCCACAATGATCCATCTCCTGTGGGCGAAGGAAGAGAGCGGCTGTGTTTCACCCTGAGCTTTGATTGAATTGATCTGTTGATGTAGAACTATATTTCATCCTCCTTGAGTTTGTTGCATTACTGATTTAATAAAGCATGATTTCAGCACAACACCCGGTGTCCGGCTGGTTATTGAGCGTTTTACACAGAAACTGTTCTCAGACTCCAGGTCAGATCCAGAGTTTGTGTTTCTCAGCTGAACAACAGCATCAGATCCTCCTCATGGTCCAGGGGGGGGTGGGGGGGGGGGGGGTGGAGCAGCCTTGTCCCTCATTTACATTTACATTAATGCAAATGATGACTTTATAGAAACGATATTACCCATACTGCATCTGTTCTGTCTGAAATGCTTCACGTAGCACAAGAAAATGAAGAATTGAAAAAACACATCCTCCGTTTATGATGATTAACGTTTCATCTGTTTGATCTTTCAGACAAGAAGATTGAAAGTGAATGTAGAAATAGTTTTTAAAGTTTTTATTATGACGGCAATATAAGAGACAGTTTAAAGGGATTTTCCACCAGTGTTCAGTATTTATATAAAACTTCAGATCACACACAGAAACAAAGAAAAGACAGAGAATAGAACAGATGTTTAAATCAAATTCATTCTGATGGAAACAGAGAAAACACTGTAACATGAACGTTCACTTAATATTCACTGTTCTTCATTTTCTGTTACAAACCGTACAAAATACAAAACCAACAAAAAGCCTTGAAAGTTCAATTCAATAAAACAATGAGATATAAATGGAACGTTTAGCTACGTCCACCGTGTTGATAACCGTATTTTATATGAACCTGAAACAATAAACAGAAAAGAAAATGAAGTAAAAAGTTAATGAGGCTTAATGGAAAGTTCACGTAGTTAAAAGGTGCGTCACATAAAAAACAACTTCATAAAATCAGCTGATCAGTCACTTTTTATAAAAATGATTCTGTTGAATGTTAATTTCTTCTTTGAATAAATAAAAGATGAAAATGATTCAGTCTTTTTTTTCATACCAAAGTTCATTAATAAATTTGGCATTTAAAACCTTTCACGTAACAGAAATGATAAATCGTTATAGAATCCACTTCATGCCCGAAACTTCACTTGTGATTAATAAGGCCGTGGACGACAGGAAGCTTGTGTCAGTTAATAATGTGGATACAATGAAATAATAATAAAATATTGAAAGTGCTGTGGTGGATAAACTTTATCAACATTAACATTATCTTCTTTAATTCGTTTCCATCAGATGAACTTTCTTCGTCTGAAGCTACTTTACAAACACGTCGATCATTCGGCTTAAAGGTTTTGATCTGTGGTCTCGGTTCTTCAGCTTCAGATGGTTCAGATCTTCTTCTCCAGCTCAGAGCTTCCCAGCTCGTTGGAGGCCGAGGTTTCCTTTTCACAAACCTCACGAGGCAAAGAGAGAAGAAGTGGATCTGATTCCACGTCACCAGGAGGAAATGACTGCATAGCTACAATTGGGCTTTAAAGCAAAACACCTCTGGGATCACATTCCACGAAGACCCAGAAGAAACGGGAGGAGTTCAAATCCAGGTTTCTCCCGGAATTGCACGAGATGTCCCTCAGAAGGTTTTCTGAAACACAAGCTTTCTTTAAAGTGCATAAAATAATCTGACATTTGATTTGGCCGTTTCCTCTTCGGTGAGGCTGAGCAGCCAATCAGCTCCAAGTATCTGCGGAGCGGCGTTCACTTCACCAGCATCGGAAACAGCTGCAGGTGAAGGATCATCTAAGAGCCGGAGGATTCTTCTTCTGCTCAAACATCCACCGTCTGGAACCAGATGAGATCAAAGCCCGCCTGCCACCGGGCGTTCGAGTCCCTCACTGACGTCGACAGATTCACGGTCGGGGAAAGGCCACAACTTCAAGTAACACAACATTGATTACTACATGAGCCAATCATCTCAAAGTTTGGAAATCAATTCACCAGAAATAAAAATGTGACTTAATTGGCATTCACGATACTTTGTACGGTAAAGGCCGAAGGTCGGAGGTCGGAGAGAAACAAAACGGATTCCTGTAAAAAAACGGGTTCAGGTGCTCGGAGAAGTTTGGTGGAAGTGTCTGTTCCTCCATCAGAGCGACGGAAGACGAAGAGGTGAGAACAGAAACCTTCAGAAGCTGCTCCTCCCGTCGGGGTCAGAGGTCGCTCCACAGCCGACCCAGAACACCGCCATGCTGGACCGGGACTGGCTGAGCTTCGGGGCGTTGAGCCTTCTCGCTCCAACAGCAGAAGCGTGAGAGCTGCTGCTGTCGAACCCAAAGTCGGGGTCGAGAGCCGTATCCGTGGTAACGACCCACGAGGCTGGACGCCATCTTTTCAGAGTGTAAGGTGTCTTCACGCGACGTTTTATCTTCTCTCCTGAAGCGCTCACGTCATCTCTCAGAGAAACATCGTCTGCGGAGAAGAGACAGAAACACGTGAGAGACACGGACCTTCACAACAGGAAGTGGACGTCAGGAAACCAGAGGAAGGAGGAGAACAGTGGGTGATGTTCAGGTCACAAACAGGGTCTTCACACGTGTGGACATGGATCTGGACTCACCTGAAGAAGGGAAGGACGAGGACAGGTCCAGAGAAGAGGGACGCTCAGGTCTCCTGGTTCTGGTCTGTTCCACCTCAGCTGCAGGTTCTGGATCTGGATCTGGATCTGAGGCTTCATCAGGAGCAGTGGTTTCTAAATCTTGAGATTCTGGAGCTTCTGGATCCTCGGCGTTGGTTTGGGTTTCTAAACCTAAGACGTTGGAGAAGGTTTGGAATTTGGGGGCTGGATCTTGATCTTCTGTAACTGGAGTTCCATTAATCTGCTCGGGCTTGGGCCTGGTGAGGTCTCTGACCTGAACGACCTCTGACCCCTTCGTCCTCTCAGCCTTAACCTCTGGATCCTGGATCTCGACCTCGGCTCCCCCCACCGTCCTGTTGTTGTTGTTGTTGGAGTTGGATCCTCGGTGAGGAAGCTCTTCTTCTCTCCTCAGCAGCGGCTCGTCTTCGTCAGGACTGAAGTTGAGTAGATTCAGACGACTGGCTCCTCCTCTGATCGTCTCCACGCCGTCCTCCACGCCGTCCTCGTCCTCCAGCTGTGGTCCTGCCGGGTTGGTCCGACCTCTGGTGACCCTGCTGTTCCTCACCAGGCTGGGGACCCCCCCGCTGCAGCTGTTGGCAGCCACCGGTTTGGACTGGATCAGATTCCCAGTCGCCACGCTGCCTCTAGAGCTGGTCTGGTTGGTTACTGTGGTAACCAAGTGGGGCTCTGCTGCCGCGGCGACTGGCAGCGTGTTCATCTTGGCCACGCCCGTCTCCACCTGGAACACAGGGACAAACTTTATCCTCAAACAGGAAGTGCACAGCAGAACAACACGTGTTCCTCCATGTGCAGATATAAAAGTAACACAACAAAAATAAAAGTAATAAACTACAAGGTTCAAAACTTCAAGAACGTCCACGTCCCAACTCAGACGCATCTAAAGACCTGAAGACTCCTCCCCTGTGTCCCCTCATCACCACTGCAACACAACTAGTGTGAGTCTCAATCCGTGCGTGTGTAACGAGGTTTGTGAATGTAAACATGGATCTGAAAATCTGTCTTTAGTGTCAGTTTATCGATATTTACCATCGTTTACTCTTTTTCTGAGGAGTTTGTAACACAACCCAACCTAACACAACCTAACACAACCTAACACAACCTAACACAACCTAACACAACCTAACAACCTAACACAACCTAACACAACCTAACACAACCTAACACAACCTAACACAACCTAACAACCTAACACAACCTAACACAACCTAACACAACCTAACAACCTAACACAACCTAACACAACCTAACACAACCTAACACAACCTAACAACCTAACACAACCTAACACAACCTAACACAACCTAACACAACCTAACACAACCTAACACAACCTAACACAGACCCGTTTCTGCTCAGTTTTTCACCAGCTTCACTTTTCACTTGAGCTTTGTGGAGGTTGGTCTGTGTTTTCAGGAGCTGCAGTCTTTATACCACCAGGTGGCAGTGTTGTCCCTGTGTTTGTGTCTCTTTGCAAACTCTAGCCGCACAACACCTTTCCCCTTGTGGAATAATAGAGATTACCTAACCCAACCTAACCCAACCTAACCTAACACAACCTAACCTAACCCAACCCAACCTAACCCAACCTAACACAACCTAACCCGACCTAACACAACCTAACCCAACCTAACACAACCTAACCCAACCTAACACAACCTAACACAACCCAACCTAACACAACCCGGCCTAAGGATCGAGGACCTGCAGAAACCACAGAGACCAGGTCCAGCCACCAGGGAGAGTTCCTGATGACGTCTGTCTCTCTAAGGTTCAGGACACATCTGGACTCGTTCGCCCGGGTCCTACCTGTCGGTGGTTCGACTTCAGCTTCTCCAACTTCCGCCGAGAAGAGGCCGACAGTGTCTCCATGGTTTTGGGGAGAAGGTGGAGGCTTGTGGGTCTCTTGGGCAAGTTCTGCTGTTTGGGGAGGGGGTGGATGGAGGAGGAGGGAGGAGCATCGACACCCCCCAGTTCACCGTGATGAGTCGGCACGGAGTTGTTGACCTGGTGGACACAGGACCTCAGGTTACGTTCAGCAGCAGCCACACCGGGAGTGAGCTGGTGACCTCACTGGTTATACCTGGTTAGTGGGTGGAGCCTGTGACAGCAGGTTGGTGATTTGTGGATGTGAAGTGAACTGCTTCTGTGAATGTTCCATCAAGTTCTCATCAGAGTTTTCCCTCAGGTTCTTGTCCACCTGTGGAGACAGATGTTGTGAACGATGAGGAACCTTCTGAGGCGTGAAGAACAAACATAGCATCAGATTAAAAGTGAAGACCTTTCTGGGGTCCAGCTTGGTGGCGTCCAGGTCTTCTTCTGTCAGTTGCAGGCAGATGGAAACAGTGCCACCTGGAGGACAGCAGGGACAGTGACAACCCTTAGAATGTGGTTCAGAGGTTCATGTTCTCCTCAGGATGAACCGTGATAACTGCTCTGAACGAGGAAACTCAAGCATTGGTCACGTGACAGCAGAGATTCTCTGCTCTCGAGGACATTTGTCTCGAGGACATTTGTCTCGAGGACATTTGTCTCGAGACCAGACGAACACACGGCGTCCAGCAGGAAGTGAGACACATTCAGGAAAGAAGTGGAAACTGTGAATGAAGAGTTCACACTCACGCCTGAGTTCAGATTCAGAGACGGTGGCAGGCATCAGGCTGGGGGGGGCGTCCAAAGAGGACAAGCGAGCTTGAGTCTGACAGAGAGAGAGAGAGAGAGAGGGGGGGGGGGAGAGGAAGGAATGAATGACTATAAAAAATATTTGTTTCAACTTTCACGTTAACATCCGTCTCTTTCACCTTCTGTCGTTCGTAGTTGATTAAGTTTCGGTTTCTTTCGGGACCTTCGGCTCCACTCGTCGTTGCCTTGACAACGGATGGAAGGTGTGGCTCTCCCTGGATGTTTTTGACCACGCCCACCTGCAGGTCCTCGATGTGGGAAGAGGCGGAGCCAACTCGAGGAGACAGATTCCTGAGTGCGAGAGAGAAACGTGTGTGTGTACCTGTTGTTGTGTTTTGCAGTGTGTGTACCTGTTGTTGTGTATTGTAGTGTGTGTACCTGTTGTTGTGTACTGCAGTGTGTGTACCTGTTGTTGTGTATTGCAGTGTGTGTACCTGTTGTTGTGTACTGCAGTGTGTGTACCTGTTGTTGTGTATTGCAGTGTGTGTACCTGTTGTTGTGTATTGCAGTGTGTGTACCTGTTGTTGTGTACTGCAGTGTGTGCACCTGTTGTTGTGTACTGCAGTGTGTGTACCTGTTGTTGTGTACTGCAGTGTGTGTACCTGTTGTTGTGTACTGCAGTGTGTGTACCTGTTGTTGTGTACTGCAGTGTGTGTACCTGTTGTTGTGTACTGCAGTGTGTGTACCTGTTGTTGTGTACTGCAGTGTGTGTACCTGTTGTTGTGTACTGCAGTGTGTGTACCGGTTGTTGTGTACTGCAGTGTGTGTACCTGTTGTTGTGTACTGCAGTGTGTGTACCTGTTGTTGTGTACTGCAGTGTGTGTACCTGTTGTTGTGTACTGCAGTGTGTGTACCTGTTGTTGTGTACTGCAGTGTGTGTACCTGTTGTTGTGTATTGCAGTGTGTGTACCTGTTGTTGTGTACTGCAGTGTGTGTGTACCTGTTGTTGTGTATTGCAGTGTGTGCACCTGTTGTTGTGTACTGCAGTGTGTGCACCTGTTGTTGTGTACTGCAGTGTGTGTACCTGTTGTTGTGTACTGCAGTGTGTGTACCTGTTGTTGTGTACTGCAGTGTGTGTACCTGTTGTTGTGTACCTGTTGTTGTGTACTGCAGTGTGTGTACCTGTTGTTGTGTACTGCAGTGTGTGTACCTGATGTTGTGTATTGCAGTGTGTGTACCTGTTGTTGTGTACCTGTTGTTGTGTACTGCAGTGTGTGTACCTGTTGTTGTGTACTGCAGTGTTTGCACCTGTTGTTGTGTACTGCAGTGTGTGTACCTGTTGTTGTGTACTGCAGTGTGTGTACTGCAGTGTGTGTACCTGTTGTGGTGTACTGCAGTGTGTGTACCTGTTGTTGTGTACTGCAGTGTGTGTACCTGTTGTTGTGTACTGCAGTGTGTGTACCTGTTGTTGTGTACTGCAGTGTGTGTACTCAGCAGTGTGAGCTCAGTCAGTCTCTCCTCTGCACACTGAGCTGTGAGTCGAGCTTCAGCATCTTGATCCCAGCAGTCCTCCATCGTCTCCTTGAGTGAGCGCAACACCTGAGCGCACACACACACACACACACACACACACACACACACACACACACACACACACACACACACACACACACACACAGTCAGAACCACACAACAGTTTGTATAAATCTCATGTTCACAGACACACTAACCAGACTGTTGTCCTTCCAGGCCTCAGGGAACCTCGGCCTGTGTTTCTCCCGGACGACGAGGATCTGCATCTGGTCGAAGCTCGGATGATTCCCGAGCTCGGCCTGAAACGCCAGCTGGAACTCTGGTGCAGTTTCACCTGGACACACAAGGTGGCGCTGTCACTCGGCTGCTTCCATTCTGACGGAACAGGAGCCTGACACACTGCAGACGTGTTGTGTG